>NC_042983.1:5695898-5995898 GCF_901001165.1 Salmo trutta | reverse complement strand
TAATGTAGATGTCAATCACAGTTTGAAAGGTTCGTGAGCCCCACGCCCACCTCCAAATGTCCAGACAGCCGTTATTTTTCCTGAAGCAATGTGTTGCCACCCAAAAGCTTTCTCATGGATAATGGCATTGTATTTGATTAGCTACCGATAGATATTTATAAGACTGATTTTTTTTTTAACTCCACCTGGCGGTTGACATTAAAAAAATCATATAAAACAAATGTAGGGATTTGGTATTTCGTGGTTGATGGTCTTCCGCAGCTTCAGATATCAAGGTAGTTCGGAAAGGCAGTCAATAGCAGTAGCTTGAGCTGAAGGAGCATCGATGATACAGACGGGCAGAGAGAAAACTTCAGTCAGATACTGGAAGACAGGCCCGGAGCTCTTCATCGGGCACGTCGTCATCTCCTCCTCTGTAAGTAGGCTGGATTATCCATTATCAAAGTGTAGCACCCACCTGGGTGATGCTTCGGCAACTGTAAAAGTGATGATGATGATGGAGCCTAAGCCTATGGACAGACAGAAAGTAAGTTAGTATTTTGTGTCACTTAGCTCTCAATGAAATTAAAATGAGTGTTTGCCAACATTAACACCTAATTATCGTAGTAATTAGTATACTAAGCCACTTTGGGTGTTTCTAGAGACCATGGATATATAAAAAAAAACTGAAATATTACTCCTTCAAGGTAGAAACAACCATCTAAATTGCTAAGCATGTACTTTATACTTAGAAGAAAACAAGCAACAGACAAGGCTAGCCTAAATAAATCACGCAGTCTGCCTTTTTTTTTTTTACTGGATTGATAGAGAATTCCAGTCGTGTAATGAGGGAATAAAACTGGAGATGTTTTTTTTTTTTTTATGTTTTCATATCTGATTAGCGCATCCAAGGCACTGTAGTTGAAATAAAAAATGACTTAAAATGTGAACAGAGCACAGCACAACACAGGTGTTTTATTGGAAGTTTTTCTCTGTTCTTTCCAGGCAAGTCAACAGTTAATTAGAACACAAAGTTGTGCTTCGTCTGTCTTTTCTGATGAGTTGGTCTTCCATTGTGTATTTATATAGAGGGGAGAACACATCATTGATTCCACATGTCAGACTAAATAAAAACGTGGGTCCTCAGAAAAGATGCTTGGACTGGATAATGCCATACCTTTCTATACAAAATGAGTTAGTACATTATTCTTGGAAGCGTGTATTGGGTGAGTGGATCTACTTTATACGGCTAGTTCCCGGCATTCGTTATTTATTAGTAGGAAAAACAATGAAAAGTGGGGCGAGAACTGAGAAGGGCCATTGATTCCAACCTGTCACTCTTTCCTATTTACCTCCAAGAAAGATATGTGGGGGAACCTACATACAGAGCCCTACACAGTCCCAACATTTATTTTTCCGTCCTCTGAGTTTAAGAGCTCTGTGAACTTCTCTTTCAAATTAATACAGTGACCATAGGAAACCTGTCTAAGGACCGTTTCCCTAAAATGTTTTCCCATTTTACTCTCCAAGAATAAGAACCCAACCAACTAAATGAAAGAAAACCGATCGCTGAAGCAATGGCTTTCTAGTGTGATTTGTTGTTATCTTTACGTTCAATGGCCATGTAAATGCTCTCTTCTTTCTTTCTAAGAATGCAAACCGAAATGGGTAACTAAATTAAAGAAAGCCCCTTCCTGAAAGCTAAGTAGTGGTTAAGTACAATCGGTGTGTTATCCTTACATTAACATGGCAGTGTAATTGTTGAACTTAGCGGTGTGGTCATTCATTAGTGAGTACCCACCTCTTTGGGCCTACTCCTCATCCCTCTGCATTAGCTTTGACAGTAATGACTCGACAGGCTTTCCCTTTTAACTGGAGTAATGCATGCTTGTGGCAAGCCCTCTAAAACTGCCCCAGTGAAATGGAAAAATGCTGTTTCTTCTCTCCCTACTTCTCTTTCCATCCCTCCCTCTCTCTGCCTGTTTCGAATATGAGGTCAGATTTCTAGCAGGTTGTCCAAGTGTTTGTTTACGTAATTGGCTCTCTGTGTTAAAGAATCTGAAGGAAATTAGCTTTTTCTTTTCAGCTGCACTTCTTTTCAAGGTGCAGCTGTCAACAAATTGTGGACACCCGGACTACAGTGCTGCTACTCGCTGTTTATTACTCGCTGTTTATTATCTATGCATAGTCACTTTACTCCTACCTACATGTACAATTACCTCGACTAACCTGTACCACCTCACATTTACTCGGTACCGTAAATATTTTCTTAACTTTATTTTGTAAAAACTGCATTGTTGGTTAAGGGCATGTAAGTAAGCATTTTATGGTACAATTTGATTTGATTTGATTTGATCTACACTGAGTAAACAAAACATTAGGAACACCTGCTCTTTCCATGATATAGACTGACTAGGTGAATGCTATGTTCCCTTATTGATGTCACCTGTTAATTCCACTTCAATCAGTGTAGATGAAGGGGAGGAGACAGGTTAAAGAAGGATTTTTAAACCTTGAGACAATTGAGACATTGTGTATATGTGCCATTCAGTGGTTGTGGGACAAAAGATTGAATTGCCTTTACATAGGCCATGGTAGTAGATGCCTGGTAGTAGGCACACTGGTTTGAATGTGTCAAGAATGGCAATGCTGCTGGGTTTTTCATGCTCAACAGATTGACACAACTGTGGGAGGCATTGGAATCATCATGGACCAGCATCCCTGTGGAACGCTTTCGACACCTTGTAGAGTCCATGCCCCCACGAATTGAGGCTGTTGAAGGGGATGCAACTCAATATTAGGAAGATGTTCCTAATGTTTTGTAGACTCAGTATGTTTGCTCAGGATATGTAAAACATATATTTCATTTAATTTGAATCAGACATCTGTTGCAGTACTTTTTCACCTGCAAGTTAATTTTGTTTGGATAGATTGCAAGTCTTATCAGGCATTTTGTACACTGCAGTTTCATGAAAGTTATTCATGGAGGATTGAGCCTTTGGGCACTTTTCTTTCCAACTCCTCCATTCCTATCCAAAGGGTGGAAAGATACATGAGTCCCAGCTCTGTGATTCCTGACTGGCCTGCAGAGATTAGGGATACCAAATAAATCCTAAATAGGTTCCAGTGACACAGGAAGTAAAGAGGTTTTGGTTGGCCAGCTGGATGACTGACGGCTTGGAGCTGTTCTCACCTCAGTGACCAGCAGATGGACTCTGGATCAGAGAGGGAAAGAAAGAGAGACAAACACTGGAAAACACATACACACCAAGTCTATTATGGTAAACTAAAACTGAATCTAATCATGAAAAAACTATTAAATAAATGTAAGGGTCCTGTGTGTAGCTGGTGTAGAGAGTCAGGCGCAGGACAGAAGATATGAGTAATCAACGTACTTTACATTTACATTTACATTTAAGTCATTTAGCAGACGCTCTTATCCAGAGCGACTTACAAATTGGTGCATTCACCTTAAGATATCCAGTGGAAAAACCACTTTACAATAGTGCATCTAAATCTTTTGGGGGAGGGGGGGGGGGGGGGTAGAAGGATTACTTTATCCTATCCCAGGTATTCCTTAAAGAGGTGGGGTTTCAGGTGTCTCCGGAAGGTGGTGATTGACTCCGCTGTCCTGGCGTCGTGAGGGAGCTTGTTCCACCATTGGGGTGCCAGAGCAGCGAACAGTTTTGACTGGGCTGAGCGGGAGCTGTGCTTCCTCAGAGGTAGGGAGGCGAGCAGGCCAGAGGTGGATGAACGCAGTGCCCTTGTTTGGGTGTAGGGCCTGATCAGAGCCTGAAGGTACGGAGGTGCCGTTCCCCTCACAGCTCCGTAGGCAAACACCATGGACTTGTAGCGGATGCGAGCTTCAACTGGAAGCCAGTGGAGAGAGTGGAGGAGCGGGGTGACGTGAGAGAACTTGGGAAGGTTGAACACCAGACGGGCTGCGGCGTTCTGGATGAGTTGTAGGGGTTTAATGGCACAGGCAGGGAGCCCAGCCAACAGCGAGTTGCAGTAATCCAGACGGGAGATGACAAGTGCCTGGACTAGGACCTGCGCCGCTTCCTGTGTGAGGCAGGGTCGTACTCTGCGAATGTTGTAGAGCATGAACCTACAGGATCGGGTCACCGCCTTGATGTTAGTGGAGAACGACAGGGTGTTGTCCAGGGTCTCGCCAAGGTTCTTAGCACTCTGGGAGGAGGACACAAGGGAGTTGTCAACCGTGATGGCGAGATCATGGAACGGGCAGTCCTTCCCTGGGAGGAGGAGCAGCTCCGTCTTGCCGAGGTTCAGCTTGAGGTGGTGAGCCGTCATCCACACTGATATGTCGGCCAGACATGCAGAGATGCGATTCGCCACCTGGTTATCAGAAGGGGGAAAGGAGAAGATTAATTGTGTGTCGTCTGCGTAGCAATGATAGGAGAGACCATGTGAGGATATGACCGAGCCAAGTGACTTGGTGTATAGTGAGAATAGGAGAGGGCCTAGAACAGAGCCCTGGGGGACACCAGTGGTGAGAGCACGTGGTGCGGAGACAGATTCTCGCCACGCCACCTGGTAGGAGCGACCTGTCAGGTAGGACGCAATCCAAGCGTGGGCCGCGCCGGAGATGCCCAGCTCAGAGAGGGTGGAGAGGAGGATCTGATGGTTCACGGTATCAAAGGCAGCAGATAGGTCTAGAAGGATGAGAGCAGAGGAGAGAGAGTTAGCTTTAGCAGTGCGGAGAGCCTCCGTGACACAGAGAAGAGCAGTCTCAGTTGAATGCCCAGTCTTGAAACCTGACTGATTAGGATCAAGAAGGTCATTCTGAGAGAGATAGCAGGAGAGCTGGCCAAGGACGGCACGTTCAAGAGTTTTGGAGAGAAAAGAAAGAAGGGATACTGGTCTGTAGTTGTTGATATCGGAGGGATCGAGTGTAGGTTTTTTCAGAAGGGGTGCAACTCTCGCTCTCTTGAAGACGGAAGGGACGTAGCCAGCGGTCAAGGATGAGTTGATGAGCGAGGTGAGGTAGGGGAGAAGGTCTCCGGAAATGGTCTGGAGAAGAGAGGAGGGGATAGGGTCAAGTGGGCAGGTTGTTGGGCGGCCGGCCGTCACGAGACGCGAGATTTCATCTGGAGAGGGGAGAAAGAGGTCAAAGCACAGGGTAGGGCAGCGTGAGCAGGACCAGCGGTGTCGTTTGGCTTAGCAAACGAGGATCGGATGTCATCAGCCTTCTTTTCAAAATGGTTGACGAAGTCATCCGCAGAGAGAGAGGAGGGGGGGGGAGGGGGAGGAGGATTCAGGAGGGAGGAGAAGGTAGCAAAGAGCTTCCTAGGGTTAGAGGCAGATGCTTGGAATTTAGAGTGGTAGAAAGTGGCTTTAGCAGCAGAGACAGAAGAGGAAAATGTAGAGAGGAGGGCGTGAAAGGATGCCAGGTCCGCAGGGAGGCGAGTTTTCCTCCATTTCCGCTCGGCTGCCCGGAGCCCTGTTCTGTGAGCTCGCAGTGAGTCGTCGAGCCACGGCGCATGAGTGGAGGACCGAGCCGGCCTGGAGGATAGGGGACAGAGAAAATCGAAGGATGCAGAAAGGGAGGAGAGGAGGGTTGAGGAGGCAGAATCAGGAGATAGGTTGGAGAAGGTTTGAGCAGAGGGAAGAGATGATAGGATGGAAGAGGAGAGAGTAGCGGGAGAGAGAGAGCGAAGGTTGGGACGGCGCAATACCATCCGAGTAGGGGCAGAGTGAGAAGTGTTGGATGAGAGCGAGAGGGAAAAGGATACAAGGTAGTGGTCGGAGACTTGGAGGGGAGTTGCAATGAGATTAGTGGAAGAACAGCATCTAGTAAAGATGAGGTCAAGCGTATTGCCTGCCTTGTGAGTAGGGGGGGAAGGTGAGAGGGTGAGGTCAAAGGAGGAGAGTGGAAAGAAGGAGACAGAGAGGAATGAGTCAAAGGTAGACGTGGGGAGGTTAAAGTCACCCAGAACTGTGAGAGGTGAGCCATCCTCAGGGAAGGAACTTATCAAGGCATCAAGCTCATTGATGAACTCTCCAAGGGAACCTGGAACCTGATAAATGATAAGGATGTTAAGCTTGAAAGGGCTGGTAACTGTGACAGCATGGAATTCAAATGAGGAGATAGACAGATGGGTCAGGGGAGAAAGAGAGAATGTCCACTTGGGAGAGATGAGGATTCCAGTGCCACCACCCCGCTGGCTCAATGCTCTAGGGGTATGCGAGAACACGTAGGCAGACGAGGAGAGAGCAGTAGGAGTAGCAGTGTTATCTGTGGTAATCCATGTTTCCGTCAGCGCCAGGAAGTCTAGGGACTGGAGGGTAGCATAGGCTGAGATGAACTCAGCCTTGTTGGCCGCAGACCGGCAGTTCCAGAGGCTGCCGGAGACCTGGAACTCCACGTGGGTCGTGCGTGCTGGGACCACCAGGTTAGAGTGGCAGCGGCCATGCGGTGTGAAGCGTTTGTATGGCCTGTGCAGAGGGGAGAGAACAGGGATAGCCAGACACATAGTTGACAAGCTACAGAAGAGGCTACGCTAATGCAAAGGAGATTGGAATGACAAGTGGACTACACTTCTCGAATGTTCAGAAAGTTAAGCTTACGTTGCGAAAATCTTATTGACTAAAATGACGAAAATGCTTTACTCAAAAAGACAAATTTACGAAGTAATATCACGAGCCCACAAAGACGGACCGAATTACAATAAACAATCACTCGCAAACACAACATGGGGAACAGAGGGTTAAATAATAAACAAGTAATTGGTTGAGTGAAGCCAGGTGTGTAAGACAAAGACAGAACAAATGGAAAATGAAAAGTGGATCGGCGGTGGCTAGAAAGCCGGTGACGTCGACCGCCCGAACAAGGAGAGGGACCGACTTCGGCCGAAGTCGTGACAATAAACTGAAATAAAACTATTAACAAACCCTTTTAAAAAACAAAAACTGTACTGAAAACATTATCTTTGACTCCAAAAAGAACTAAAAGAAAATTTAAAACATCATGAATCAAATGGAGTTTTCAATAGGGTTTTCAAGCTTTTTTTCTCATGGGATTTTAAATTTTCTGAATCTGGCAGGTCACATTAAGATGAATTAAAGTAAAAAATAAACTCAGCGAAATGATGTTGCCAGGAGCAGCACCGCAAATATTGGGCATGTTTGAGTGGTAAGGCTAAAGCAACCAACTGTAGGCAAACATCGAGGAGTGAAGATGGGGAAGGTGCATCTGTGACAGTTGAAAGTCAGACACTAATGTGGTTTTCCAACAGTAAAGCTCAGATCCTCATGGCAGTGTTGCCATTGCTTATAAAAGGTTTTCTTTATAATGTTGAAATAAACATCTAACCCCCCAAATCATAGTATAATAATGAACAGTGTTCACAAGATGACAGAAAGGATAACAAAGCAAGCACTCTATCATGTAGGAACTATCTTCCTTTATGTGCAATCAGTGAAAGCATTACCATGTTGATTTAAATCTCAATTGGTACTCTCCATGTTAGCGTTCCAAAATACTTCAATACACTCTCATTGCTGTAATATGCTGACTGCGCAAGTGGAGGACTTCGGGTTTCTCATTTTTCTCAAGTAAAATATCAACTTTTCACTATGTTCAGACGACATAATAAGGCAACAGTATGTGGATTATATAGATCAATATATTTCACATTGTCTGCATAATTAAAATCAAATATTAATTTTCATGAGACAGTCCACTTGATCAATAGTTATTGCACTAGTATCCTATGGTGCCACTTGTGCCAATGACATCTATAGTGCCACCAACTGGTCTGGTGCAGCCATATAAGGTTGCAGTGACTTTATATTCACACAGCTTCTAAGGACATACAGTATACATAAGGTTTGCATACCAAATGTGACCGACCGACTCGATTCGGTCTTATGTAGCAAAATTTGAAATGGTGCAGGGCATTCTACCAGAGAATTTTAGAACTTGGGGACACTGTCTTGTTGGCCTAACTTTCTATTCTAATTTGAATTTGGTGCAGGTAATGTTGTTCTTTACATTACCGTCTCTGGTAAACACACACTACATCAAATAAAATCAAAGTTTATTTGTCACATGCACAGGCTACAGAAGGTGTAAGCAGTACAGTGAAATTGTTAATTGCATAGTGGAGTCTTTTGTTAAGACATGATGGTAGCTAGCTAGCTAAATAATGAACCATAATCCCAACTCATAACGTTACTACCATGCATGAATCTTCAGGTAGCTAAAGCTAACCAACAAGGTTCAATGTTAGCTAGCTACCACCATGGGTTGATAAATTGGATTTCCATTGATTATTTTTGTGTGATTTTGTTGTCAGCACATTCAACTATGTAAAGAAAAAAGTATTTAATAAGATGATTTCATTCATTCAGATCTAGGATGTGTTATTTTAGTGTTCCCTTTCTTTTTTGAGCAGTGTATAAATAAATGTGATATTTGAGGCTCTCAGACTAATTTGATTGTGCACTGTATTGGTTCCTGTTTCAGTCATGTCTTTGGTCACATTCGCGTGGGTCAAACAAAAACTCCTTATTGATTGGCTGACAATAGAGACTCCCTCAATGCAGGCGATGGCTGCAGGAAGAATTTGGTGAAGAGCAACTGCAGAAACTTGCAGTCGACACAGTCTAAACATCATGACCTTCGATCACAGGATTTTTGTGAAGTTTATGATGTTTTGTCCACTTTTTATCCCCAGAATGCAACACACTTTGAAAGGCAGTGACCGACGATGGTCACTGACTTGACAAAATGTATCCGCTCTTAAGGGTCAATTGAGATGAATACGATGCAAAACTACACATGTGCACAGGTGCCTTTCACACTTCTACAACGTCGTAGCTACGGGACCCAAACAGCTGAGAACTTTAGCCTCACGCTTCAACACTCTTGGTTGTTACAGACATTGACCCACTACCACTGTTTACTTCAGGCATCTACAGTACCAGTCAAAAGGTTGGACACACCTACTCATTCAAAGGTTTTTCTTTATTTTGTACTATTTTCTACATTGTATAGTAATACTGAAGATATCAAAACTATGAAATAACACATATGGAATCATGTATAAACCAAAAAAGTGTTCAACACATCAAAATATATTTTAGATTCTTCAAAGTAGCCACCCTTTGCCTTGATGACAGCTTTGCACACTCTTGGCAACCAGCTTCAACTGGAATGATTTTCCAACAGTCTTGAAGGAGTTCCCACACATGCTGAGCACTTGTTGGATGCTTTTTTCATCCCAAACCACCTCAATTGGATTGAGGTTGGGGGATTGTGGAGGCCAGGTCATCTGATGCAGCACTCCGTCACTCTCCTTCTTGGTCAAATAGCCCTTACACAGCCTGGAGGTGTGTTGGGTCATTGTCCTGTTGAAAAACAAATGATAGTCCCACTAAGTGCAAACCAGATGGGATGGCGAATCGCTCCAGGAAGCTGTGGTAGCCATGCTGGTTAAGTGGGCCTTGAATTCTAAATAAATCACAGACATTGTCACCAGCAAAGCAACATCACACCTCCTCCTCCTTGCTTCACGGTGGGAACTACACATGCAGATATCGTTCACCTATTCTGCGTCTCACAAAGACACGGCGGTTGAAACCAAAGGACAGATTTCCACCGGTCTAATGTCCATTGCTCGTGTTTCTTGGCCCAAGCAAGTCTCTTCTTCTTATTGATGTCCTTTAGTAGTGGTTTCTTTGCAGCAATTCGACCATGACGCACTGATTCATACAGTCTCCTCTGATGTTGAGATGTGTCTGTTACTTTAACTCTGTGAAGCATTTATTTGGGCTGCAATCTGATGTGCAGTTAACTCTAATGAACCTATCCTCTGTAGCAGAGGTAACTCTAGGTCTTCCTTTCCTGTGGTGGTCCTCATGAGAGACACTTTCATCATAGTGCTTGATGGTTTATGCGACTGCACTTGAAGAAACTTTAAAAGTTCTTGTAATTTTCCGGATTGACTGATCTTCATATGCTAAAGTAATGATGGACTGTCATTTCTCTTTGCTTATTTCAGTTGTTCTTGCCATAATATGGCCTTGGTCTTTTACCAAATAGGGCTATCTTCTGTATACCACCCCTATCTTGTCACAACACAACTGATTGGCTCAAACGCATTAAGAAGGAAATAAATTCCACAAATGTACTTTTAACAAGGCACACCTGTTAATTGAAATGCATTCCAGGTAACTACCTCATGAAGCTGGTTGAGAGAATGCCAAGCGTGTGCAAAGCTGTTATCAAGGCAAAGGGTGGCTACTTTGAAGAATCTGAAATATAAAATATATTTTGTTTTACACTTTTTTGGTTACTACATGATTCCATATGTGTTATTTCATACTTGTGATGTCTTCACTATTATTCTACAATGTAGAAAATAGTAAAAATAAAGAAAAAGTCTTGAATGAGTAGGTGTGTCCAAACCTTTTGACTGGTACTGTAAGTCATCTGACTGAGTCTACCTTTAAACCTAACCTAACCGATGACCTGACCCATCACCTTATGCATTACTGCCCCACAGTGGCAAGAAGTGACATCCCCAAAAACACAAAACCTATGCAACACATCCACTGCATTCGGAAAGTATTCAGACCCCTTGACTTTTTTCACATTTTGTTACTTTACATCCTTATTCTAAAATAGATTAAATAAATACAAATCTTCATCAGTCTACACACAATACTCTATAATGACTAAGCTAAAACAGGTTTTTAGAAATTTTTGCAAATGACAAAAAATAAATAACAGAAATACCTTATTTACATAAATATTCAGCCCCTTTGCTATGAGACTTGAAATTGAGTGCATCCTGTTTCCATTGATCATCCTTGTGATGTTTCTACAACTTGATTGGAGTCCACCTGTGGTAAATTTAACTGATTGGACATAAACCACAGTTTGGAACCACCAAGGCTCTTCCTAGAGCTGGCCGCCAGGCCAAACTGAGCAATCGGGGAGAAGGGACTTGGTCAGGGAGGTGACCCAGAACCCAATGGTCACTGACAGAGCTCCAGAGTTCCTCTGTGGAGATGGGAGAATCTTCCAAAAGGACAACCATCCCTGCAGCACTCCACCAATCAGGCCTTTATGGTAGTAAAAGGCTCATGACAGCCTGCTTGGAGTTTGCCAAAAGGCATCGAAAGGACTCCCATGAGAAAAAAGATTCTCTGGTCTTATGAAACCAAGACTGAACGCTTTTGCCTGAATGCCAAGCGTCACGTCTGGAGGAAACCTGGCACCACCTGGCACGGTGAAGCATGGTGGTGGAAGCATCATTCTGTGGGGATATTTTTCAGCGGCAGGGACTGGGAGACTAGTCAGGATTGAGGGAAAGATGAACGGAGGAAAGTACACAGAGATCCTTGATGAAAACCTGCTCCAGAGCACTTAGGGCCTCAGAGTGGGGTGCACAACGCATCACCGGGGGCAAACTACCTGCTCTCCAGGACACCTACACCACCCGATGTCACAGGAAGTCCAAAAAGATCATCGAGGACAACAACCACCCGAGCCACTGCCTGTTCACCCCGCCATCATCCAGAAGGCGAGGTCAGTACAGGTGCATCAAAGCTGGGACCGAGAGACTGAAAAACAGCTTCTATCTCAAGGCCATCAGACTGTTGAACAGCCATCACTAACATTGAGTGGCTGCTGCCAACATACTGACTCAATCTCTAGCCACTTTAATAATTAAAAATGAGATGTAATAAATGTATCACTAGTCACTTTAAACTATGCCACTTTATATAATGTTTACATACCCTACACTACTTATCTCATATGTATATACTGTACTCTATACCATCTACTGCATCTTGCCTATGCCGTTCGGCCATCGCTCATCCATATATATTTTTATGTACATATTTGTATGTGCATTCATTCCATTACACTTGTGTGTATAAGGTAGTTGTTGTAAAATTGTTAGATTACTTGTTAGATATTACTGCATGGTCGGAACTAGAAGCACAAGCATTTTGCTACACTCGCATTAACATCTGCTAACCATGTGTATGTGACAAATAAAATTTGATTTGATTTGAGGTTCACCTTCCAACAGGACAACGACCCTAAGCACACAGCCAAGAAAATTCAGACGTGGCTTCAGGACAAGTCTCTGAATGTCCTTGAGTGGCCCACAGAGCCCGGACTTGAACCCCATCGAACATCTCTGGAGAGACCTGAAAATAGCTGTGCAGCGACGCTCCCCGTCCAACCTGACAGAGCTTGAGATGATCTGCAGAAAATAATTGGGGAAACTCCCCAAATACTGGTGTGCCAAGCTTGCAGCGTCATACCCAAGAAGTCTCGAGGTTGTAATCGCTGCCAAAGGTGCTTCAACAAATTACTGAGTAAAGGGTCTGAATACTGTTTTTGCTTCGTCATTATGGGGTATTGTGTGTAGATTGATGAGGGTGAAAAACGATTTAATACATTTTAGAATAAGGCTGTAACGTTACAAAATGTGGAAAATGTCAAAGGGTCGGAACACTTTCTGAATGCACTGTACATGGCTCATAGCCTCCCATTCATAGACTACTTTCTGTCACTAACATTAAAACTGAAACTAAGAAATATAAAAACTAAATAGAAATGTTTTGATGAAACTTTAACTAAATAAAAACTAGTAAAGTGGATCTGAAATCTAACTGAAGCTAAACTGAATTTCAGAACTATTAGAAATAAAAACTAGAACTATAATAACCTTGACACACACAGACACACAAAAGAAACACACCTCACAGACCTGCATGGGTGGCCACCTCCTTTATCCCTCTGTTAATGTACCCTATATCTTTTTCCCACCTTTTTTCAATCTTGTCAGATATCGCTATTTAAGAGGAGAAATGTGGTGCTTCTAAAAAGGTTTGGTTGAGGGGGGATGAAAAAGGAAGAGAGAGAGAGAGAAATGGAGGGAACATTGGAGTGCTGTCTCAGAGGGATGTTATCTTGGATTGGAGATCTGTCTGTGCATTCGTACCTCTCGGATTTCTGATGGTGTTCCGAACTACCTGCTGGCCCGACCTCAGATGATTCCGATCTCGTGCCGGCTAGAGGAATGACGTGCAGGAGAGATTCTGTAAAGCGATAAAGTCACCGCACAACTTTATAAAGAGTACACCTGTTTCCTATGTACACAAAGGAATATACTCTTATAGGTAAAGGTACAGCTAATGCATGCCAATGAAGCAGCACAAGTTGCTGTTTCTGAGTAGAAGTTGCCCACAGGCACACATATCTAGGATCAGCTTCCTTTTTCACAAATGCTAACCTTAACCAATAGGGCAGAAAATGACAAACTGACATTAGATCAGTATCCTCAGGGGAAGGCAATCCCGATATCTGAGTTTAGAGCAGGTAGACGAGATCCAGCCAATCACTGACTATGATCAATTAGCTCAGTTGTTTCAATAGTAGAGTCAGGTATGCTGCTTGGTTGGACCTAAAGCCTGCATTACCTGCTGCACTCCCAGTCCAGAGTTGACTAGCCCTGATGTAAGGGTAACTCCCTCCTACTCCTGAAGTAGCAAGCAGCTGCAGGGTCCCATTCCCCTTCCATTTAGGCAGTGTTCATTAGACCTGAGAGGAAGGCTCAGACAGCAGTGCAGATGTAATGTAATGTGAGTATCTCCACCCATGAGAGAGGCACTTATCATTAATGTGGATGCTGTAATTAAATCACTACAGCATAGTGCTGATGCAGCTGCTATCTGCGTGGTCCCCATGTTAAGTAGCTCTACGGTCTTTGTAGGATCTGTTGGTTGTGTTCAGGTGCTACAGGTACAATTCAGTGATATGACTACCGTATATCTAATTCTATTAGATAGCTAGATAGATAGAGGGAGGGAGTAGGTAGCTGTTTAGTGGATATCCCAAATATAAATACAGTAAAGTACACACACTAAAGGGTAAAACATTTTATTGCAAAAAAAACCGGCAAACTTCCAATTTCATAGGCCTCATCCTTGAGGAACATTAGGGGAGCAATAGAGAACAAAAGAGGAGCCCCCCCCGCCAATTTGAAATGTCTTTTGTTAAGTAAATCAGGTGTTAAATGAGGTGAAAAGGAGACTGGAGCAGGGCTTTAATAACAGTTCAGCCTCTAGTTTTCCATCTGGTCTACAGCCAATGAGACAGGCTCTTATCAGTAATGTGGAGATAAAGAAACAGCTGGTGCTGTTACCTGTGAGGTCACCCTCTGGGTTGAGAGTTACAGCAAAACTACACTGACACCTCATCGTCCATTTTCAATCAATATAGAGAGCAATAGTAATGGCGTCTTTTTTTTACCCCTTTTTCTCCCCAATTTCATGGTATCCAATTGGTAGTTACAGTCTTGTCCCATCGCTGCAACTCCCGTACGGACTCGGGAGACGCAAAGGTCGAGAGTTGTGCGTCCTCCGAAACACAACCCAACCAAGCCGCATTGCTTCTTGACACACTGCTCGCATAACCCGGAAGCCAGCCGCACCAATGTGTTGGAGGAAGCACTGTACACCTGGCGACCGTATCAGTGTGCGTTGCGCCCGGCCCGCCATAGGAGTCGCTAGTGCGTGATGGGACAAGAACATCCTTGCCGACCAAATCCTCCCTGGACGATGCTGGGCCAATTGTGCGCCACCCGTAATGGCATCTTTTTGTAGGTGCTAACTCCACTATAGGAAGCCTATAGGAAAAGCCTATAGGAAAATGTATGGAGTTTTTGGAGGGTTTTTTGATAAACGCCGAAAATAAGCTCTGTGGTCCAAAAATAAACTCTGTGGTAAACACAGGCTTAGGAGATATTAAACATTTTGTTCTATTAAATAATCTTCATCAGTTAACGTTGCTTTTTGTGAATTTCAAAGCATTTATGTCACTTTTTTAAAAGCACATTTCTTTGTGTTTATCCCAACCCTATTCTTTCCACATTCATTTTGCCATAGGAATAGTTGAACAAACCAGGTACAGTGCATTCGGAAAGTATTCAGACCCCTTTTCCCACATTTTGTTACATTACAGCCTTATTCTAAAATTGATCAAATATATTTCTTTCTCATTCCCTCATAATGACAAAGCGAAAACAGGTTTTTACACATTTTTGCAAATGTATTATAAATAAAAAACAGAAATACCTTATTTACATAAGTATTCAGACCCTTTACTATGAGACTCGAAATGAAGCTCAAGTGCATCCTGTTTCCATTGACCATCCTTGAAATGTTTCTACAACTTGATTGGAGTACACCTATGGTAAATTCAATTGATTGCACATGATTTCGAAGGGCACACACGAGTCTATATAAGATCCTATAAGATCCCACAAAAACCAAGCCATGAGGTCGAAGGAATTGTCCGTAGAGCTCGAGACAGGATTGTGTTGAGGCACAGATCTGGGGAAGGGTACCAAAACATTTCTGCAGCATTGAAGGTCCCCAAGAACATAGTGCCTCCATCATTCTTAAATGGAAGAAGTTTGAAACCACCAAGACTCTTCCTAGAGCTGGCCACCCGGGCAAACTGAGCAATCGGGGGAGAAGGGCCTTGGTCTGGAAGATGACCAAGAACTCGATGGTCACTCTGACAGAGCTCCAGAGTTCCTCTGTGGAGATGGGAGAACCTTCCAGAAGGACAACCATCTCTGCAGAACTCCACCAATCAGGAATTTATGGTAGAGTGGCCAGACGGAAGCCACCCCTCAGTAAAAGGCACGACAGCCCGCTTGGAGTTTGCCAAAAGGCACCTAAAGGACTCGCAGACCAAGAGAAACAAGATTCTCTGGTCTGATGAAACCAAGATTGAAGTCTTTGACCAGAATGCCAAGCCTCACGTTTGGAGGAAATCCCCCACCATCCCAACGGTGAATTATAATGGTGGCAGCATCATGCTGTGGGGATGTTTTTCAGTGGCAGGGACTGGGAGACTACAACTATATTATCCCTAAAGTAGAATGTCATGGCATAGAATCAGTACTGTATCTGAAAAAAATTGCAACATTTCATAATGGGATGCTATCTGAAATAGATTTTGGCCACACCTCATAATGGGAGGATATTCTTTCAACCTCAGCAACAAATGTGCATGTTTGTTGTAATTAAAATGATTTGAAGTAGTTGTATCAGCAATTGGATCAACTTAGATTTTTATCTTTTTACTTCAAGCCTAAAATGCAATACCAAACGTTTCAATGTATGCAGGGGGATTTTTTAAATGTTCTACTTAGTTTTAGGATTACTGAGATGATTTGTTAATTTATATTTGACATTATGTGCTTATTTCTGTGCATCTACGTCTCTGCAACACTCTCGATGATGAGAAAACAGACTCGAAACGTAAAACTCTGCTGCTTCAAGCGAGCCTTGCTTCTCAGACGTACTGCTTTTGCATGTTGTATAGCATGTATCATGGATCAATGCGAGTTGTTAAACTGTGGGTCACGTTACGGAGACGTTACGGTGACATAATGTTAGACTGGGGTACATCCAATCCCACCAAAGCTATGAAAACTGGAAAGCATCAAACTTTACCTGGTAGTATATGTTGTGTTCAATACTGCAGCATGGGTGAATTGAGCCCATAGGGGCAAACGTACCTGCGAGTTAACTGTGGGCATATGTCTGGTATGTGCATTTACAGTACGTTTCCAAGCTACTGTACTGCAATGTCTGTACACTTGACTAGAGCTCACAGCTCAGTTGTAGGAGTCTGTTTGCAATAGTGGTCTAGTGCAGAGGGTTTACATTGTGAGGATGTTGGCCTCATGAGATGGGCTCTCATCTTCAATGGCTCTCGTCAACTCCAGCTGTTTTCTAAATACCTCCCAGTGGGAGACTCTCTAAAGAGAAGATCAGTACAGCATGCATATGTTATTAAACACAGCAGCTATTGCTGTGGTAGAAGAATGTTGTGGTTATGACAATCTGATATAGATCTTAATATGATGATATGGTGTGTTTTGGCCAATAACCCCACTTACTGTACACGCTCAAAATGTTTTGAGGTAGGTTGAATTTTGTGGTCATGAAAATTTGCTGAACTATTTTGAATAGAATCTTGGTTTCTGTAACACTCAAACAGAACACAGCAAGACTGTACATGGGTCTTTCTATAAACTAGGGTACCACTGAGCATCTGTTTGGAGCTGTTACGAACTCATTAATAATAATTGCAATTTTTTTAGTGTGAATACATTAAGATATAAAGGGGTGAAGATAGATACATTCAATGTAATTCATGAGTATTTGGAACCCTTTCTCATGCTTGGAGTCTTCACAGATTTGGCAAAAATCGTGCGACATAAAACACTACCTTTCTTTCCTTCCATTTGTGATACTGTTGTTTGTTGTTATATCATGTACACGGAACAAAAATATAAACGCAACATGTAAAAGTGTTGGTCCCATGTTTCATGAGCTGAAATAAAAGATCCTAGAAATGTTCCATACGCACAAAAGCTTATTTCTCTGTAGGTTAGGGCCTAATAAATCTATTTCAATTGACTGATTTCCTTATATGAACTGTAACTCGGTAAAAAAAAAAATTGCGTTTCATGTTGCGTTTAACAATTGAATTACACATTGACCTTGATCCTGTGAAATGATTGGATATTGCTGTCAGACTCTTTTTTTGTTTGGAGATGTCAGAAGTCAGTGCACTGTTACCTCGTAACATTTTGTATCTCCCTATGCTAATTAAGATGTGAGAACAGTTTTTATGGGTACACATATACAAAATATTGTACGTGATTGCAAAATCCAATGCTTCTGACAGAAAGTGTAACTTTAATAAAACCAAAATCTATACTGTCATTAACGGGGTTTTTAATAATTAAGCATAAAAGTAGTTTCATGCACGTTTGACATCTAGCTGTTGGTTACATTATCACGCGATATCAGCTGATTCAGTTAAGGATTTTCTGAAGGACATTCAAGTGATGAAGAGCTTGCGTGATACTGCACGCGATTGAATAACAGCCAAAGTGCGGCAATTAATGTTGATCTCGAGGATTGACAGAACATTTTGGTGTTTGTTACAGCTGTCAAGATAATTAGCCTACTTCATGTACAACATTAAATCAAGATTCCTGAGGTAAGATTACGGTCCGTGTACGTTTTGATAGAGTTAAAACAGAGCAATGGGGAATGTGAAAATGGTCTGTTTTAAAAAAAACTTTTTTTGCATATAAAACAACTTGATATTTCAATGTTCTAACGTGGGTGGGTTAAATGTAGAACGCCTGGTCAACTGCACAACCACCACTTCCTGTCCTTTCAAAGTAGGTCACCCTTTCAACTCCATTCTATTAATTAATTAATGTATCTATTATCTATTAATAATTGATTAATAGCTGCCCATACTGTGCCACTGTGCCAAGATAAGGTAATATTTCTCAATTTCTGCATAAGATTTAGTGACTTATTAATGATCTGCTGTTACTGTAAATGGTTAGCTGACTGATATATCCTAGCTACCTAGCTAACCATTGGTAATCTTATTCAATGGTGCTATACAGCCATAACAACAGTATCTATTGCTAGACTAGAGATATGCCCTAGCTATAGTTAGTCAGTGGTTGCACATCTAACTAGCTGGAATGAAGCAAGGGTGTGAATAGTAGACATCTAAACATATAATTTCACTGTTTACTACAGCAGGTCACCAGCTACCCTGTCTAATCAGCCTGATAGGGTGCCTTGGGTGTGTCCAGCTTACAACTGTGCAAATCAGTGTGTGTATAGCAATGGAATTAAACATCCAAACAATGTCTCAAGTGTCGTGCTGTAAGTACACCACACACCCGAAGGGTTGTGGGGTCCTGTCCAGAAACAACCCCTAGCCCCGACCCCTAGACAGTTGTGGAGATCTGAGAGAATTGGACAGGTGTAAGCAATACCGCCAAAATTCCACCAAGCCTATCAGAGGGAAAGGCAGCGCTCTCACCATGTCACCACCCATCAATTCCTCTCAGATCTCCACGAGTGTCCAGACTCTGGGCAGTAGGTGCTAGGGGTTGTTTCTGGACAGGACATGGGTTTTATGGTAGCTCAGTCAGTCAGTCAGTCAGTCTGGCACTGTCATAGAATGTTAATATGTAAAAAAAAAAGTCAAATACTTGCCTCCGCTGTCCTTGGGAAAATCTCAATTGCATTGATTCGTTGGCTCCTCTCACCTCGTCTCCTTCTCCAAACCCAAGGAATGAGAAGGTCAGAGGTCTCTCCCATCTCACCATCTTATCCAATGGGTTTTGAGGAGGTGCGGAGAGAGGACATGAGGAATGAGGGAAATGCATTTCAGATTATCCCCTTGTTTCCTCCATTCCTCACCTCCTTCTCAAAGCACATTGGGGGAGAGAACTTAAGGTTCCTCCCCTCGGGTTCCAATGTACTTTCAAGGAGAGACAAGGATTGGAGGAAACAAGGACAGTAGAAGAAAGAATGTGATGTCTAGTTTACACACACACACACACACACACACACACACACACACAGAGAGAGAGAGAGAGAGCTTGAAGAGTTTACTGATCATAATGATTTCATTATTAGTTATTATTATTGTCAATGGTCAATTGACAGAACCCATTGTATTACATTATTGCATTCAATTATTATATCAACTATAAAAAATATAACATCTGATAAAGATCTTAATGATGATAAAGTATTTAGTAAATATCAAAAATGTTCTCACTGTCAAAAGTCACTCTTTTAGCTAAAAGATTCACCCTGTATCATATTGATAAAACAGGGGGCTTTGTTCAGTAGAGGAAAGATAGAGGACGGACATCTCTCTTCTTTCTCCAGTGAAGGATTTGTTGTCTCGTTCGATCGCAGACACAGATCCATCTTGGCCCAGGCGATTTGCTCAGCGTCACAATCCAAACTGAAATGTCACTTCAGCTCTCTGCCAACTCTTGTCAAGGATCGCTCCCACTCCTACCTGTCCAATACCATACACACACACAGGTCATTGTAAGGGCTATTCAACCTCACCTGTTCACTACCATCTCTCAGGAAGCTCCCTGAAATTGTCTGGCCTAGCTCCAATTACACACGCACACACACACACACATTTTTTCCCATCACCACAAGGGTAAGCAAGCAATTTCAACCAATCTGACACCTTGTATAGGCTCACCCCTTTCTCTCTCTTTCCTCTTTCTCTCTCACCATCCACCGCCCTCCTTTTCTCTCCTCCTCTTCACCTGTCAGGATGCAGAGGAGTCCATTTCCTTGTGAGAAGAAGAACTATTTGCAGTTCGTAAAGGGTAGTTCTACTGTTATGTCCTGCCGAAGACTCTGGACAGAATCTATTAATACACTGGCCCCCATTGGTGAGTGAGCACAGTGGTGTGAAAATGGTTATTGCTGGGGCAAAATGGCTGTGGCTTAATTTGTTTTGTTTTTGTCACATACACCAGATAGGTGCAGTGAAAGGTGCAGTGAAATGTGACCCGTTTCAGGAAATTAGGCGTATGTCGCAAGTCACGACTTCACAGGAGAGCCATTAGATTATATATATTTTTTAATCAAATACGTTTTTTTTAAGAAATTCCTTCTGGAACATGTGAACTTTCATGTGCCTTAATAACAAACTTGTATGCCATCTGTAAATATGAATGAAATTGTTAAATTCCGAGCCATGTTGGTTAATCCACAGAAAAAGTCAGCAACCTTCCCAATAGCCATGATTGGTTGAGATAATGAGTGGGCTGGACATGCCGAGAGGAGAGTTCGGATTGGTCTGCCATATAGATGGCTTCTGTCAATTTGAACTGGTCAGTATGTGTTGGTAATCCTGTCGAACACACAATTTTTTTTTTTGTGTAGTGGAGCTGCATAAGTGTTGCTCTCCACTTTCTGGAGGATCGAATTTTGAAATCAGTGGAATTAGAGTATGTTAGCTAAAGAGACGGAGAAAACACCTGTCTCCGGATTACATCTTCAAACTAAGGGCAACCGTAGCATGCCATCCGTGACAGGGAGACGAGTCCATCATGCATGATGATGTATATGGATAAGATAGTCTAGCTAGCTACATTTTCAGATATTACACGTTTCTAATTTTGACAGAAAGTGGTTTCATTTCAAGCTAATGTGTACTGTTAGCTAGCTAGCTAACGTTAGCTGGCTGGCTCCCTAGCTAACGTTATGTGTATGACGTTATTATTCATATCCCAGAATCGTTTGCTTTGCTAGTTAGAGCCAAATGTTCGTTACCTACCGTTGAACCTGGTTGGTTAGCTCCCAGCAGATTCATGCAGGGTAGTAACATTGAGGAAACTTCATTGTTGTTTAACTAGCTAACGTTAGCTGGCTGGCTCATTAGCTGACGTTACGTGACGTGTGTGATCTTACACCTTGTTTACCTAGCTAGGTTCAAAAAAGCGTAATGAAATTGTTACCAGCAGAGCTGGTTAGGCTGTTTTCATGTTATCTAGAGGTAAACAAATCATCGGCCAGAGCATCAAGTGTGCGCACTGAACGCTCTGAGAGTGAAACGAGATGGGTGGGGATAAAGCTCAAGAGGGTGTGAACGATGCTGAATGGGTGTAGACTAAGAAGAGCTCTTCACTAGGTACCAAAACTATTCAAAGTCCATTTTCTCAAAAGTGAGTTTACAAGTTTATCAACTTTCAAAGCAGAATTACTTTCCCATTGTTCCTAAAAAATATGCAGTGTATGATATACCATTTTGTAGCTCTGAGTCTCTACTTTTATCCAATGTAAAAAAAAAAATTTGAAATGTTGCTACATAAGACCAAATCCAGGTGTTGAGTCACAAATGTGTTGTTTTATAAGATTAGCCAATGAAGTATGGTGCACCTGGAGCACGTTGACAGATGTTTCACCATGTCGGCTTAGGTATTCAAACCAACGACCTTTCGGTTACTGGCCCAACGCTCTAACCGCTAGGCTAATACTTTATCTCTTTTTGTCCATTTCACATTCACTGACAGGATGGGTCTCCTTCAAATGAGCATATGTCACCAACTCCCCATCTGGGACATATGAGGGTTTCATCTTAACCTCGTGTCACCAAATACTACACAGTCACCCTCTCTGTCCCAATCTGGTCGGCATATGGCTGGTTTATGACCACTGGCCAGAGAAGGCCACTGGCCAATAGCAGACTGTTTAAGACTGAGGACCCACCATCTGCTTTGCAGAAGATCACAGCTAATACTCTATATGATGATGTAGATCATAGCTAGCACCTCTTAATATGATGTTTATGCATCAAAGCTTGCAACATGAAACACATACATATTGCATGAATTCAATCCCATTCCTCTAAAACTACTGTGATCTCAATTAATGAAACACACACACACACGGTTCTTTACAGCTTTGTAAAAGCAAATGAGAGGGAAGGAAAGCAAAGGATGGTTGTTAGCAGAAAACGGGCTAAAAATCAACTAGCTCTCACAGTTTTACGTCAGAATTTGACATTCATCCATGTTTTTCAAACATCAAATTTCTAAGTTGTTCCAAACGTCAAATTTCAAAGTGTTTAAGGTTAAGTTTAGGCACTAACTCTGAATGGTTAAGGTATGGGTTAAGGTTTGGTATATGATTCAAACAAGCAACCTTTTGTCACCGGAGGCTGATGCTTCAGCCCATCCACAATGTCCTAGCAAAACCCTAACCAACTTGCAGGTAACAGTGCTCACTGTTGCCCCTCGTGGCCGGTTTCCAAGTAATCTCCCCACGTCCTCAGACATAGATCAACGTCCAATACTGACTTGTATCATAGGTGACCTGGCTGCTAAAGATTGTGTGGCCATAGGTCATGATTGTTTTTGGTTGAATTTGCAGCTTATCGGTAAGAACATCATGTCTTAACCCTTGTGTAGTCTTAACATTTTGTATACTCTCCTTGTCCTAAGGGTAAAAAAATGACCCGCCTTCACTAAACCCCTAAAATAAAGCAGCTTAATTGAATTTTAAACCCCAAATCTATTTTGCATGAAGAAACAACCTGTCATTCATCACTAACTTTGTGAATTTCTGAGTTTTCCCTCTTCACAATGCAGAAAGACTGCATTTAATCGGAGACCACTTGTTTTTATTACAACACCCCTGTCATGATTGTTTTCTTTACTAAAGTAGAGGCAGTAAACATAATTTTCTTAGCAAGAGATAGCACTTGTAGAGCCTTAGAAAGTAGCAGAAATATGCAGAAAGTAGTTTTGAATGCATTTTATTGAAGGGAAACAATAACAGTCTTTTTTTGGCAACATAGTGAAATATTCTCATATACTGTACAATGAGGAATTCAACTACAAAAGACTAGTCTTCTCCCATTTTTTAACCATTGCCCCCACCAACAAGGTGTATAAACAACAATAATAAATAAGAATAAAATAAGATAATAGATACGAAACAAAAGCGTGAAGAACATAAATCAATCAACTCTAATTAGCACATGTAGGACAGTATGCAAGTGTGTGTGCATGGACTTTGCAGATGTATTTCTCACATGTGCAGCACATGTGTTTTACAGTCCCTCTTTGGGGGGCAGAATTGGAATCTCCTCCTCTTGCCTGCCCCAGCTGCAGCCTCAGGTGGATCAGGACAAGATTCAGCACCCTGAACAGCTTTCACAAGCGCTGCAGAGCCTTCTGTGCGGGGAGGCGCTCCCTTCTTTGAATGTGTGGGATTACAAGTGCCTTTCCCAGATGCTCCAGGAACACCCTCCTCTTTGTTGTGGTTGTAGTCCAGGATGATGGCTGGCTTCTTGTCCTCACGATCACTGATCTCAGCCATTTTGTGCAGTGTGCTCAGGAGGTAAAAAACTAGAGTGGTGGTGGGGTGAAGGCAAACTTTGATGAGAAGGCTTCTCTCCCCCTTGTTGCGAGGAGTGCAGATAAAAGCAAAACAATATCAGAACTTTCTAATAAGGTTGACATCAGGGAGGTGACCTAGAACCCGATGGTCACTCTGACAGAGCTCTAAAGATCCTCTGTGGAGATGGGAGAAACTTCCAGAAGGACAACGATCTCTGCAGCTCTCCACCAATCAGGCCTTTATGGTAAATTGGCCAGATAGAAGCCACTCCTCAGTAAAAGGCACATGACAGCCCGCTTGGAGTTTGCCAAAAGGCACCTAAACACTCTCAGACCATGAGAAACAAGATTCTCTGGTCTGATGAAACCAAGATTGAACACTTTGACCTGAATGCCAAGCGTCACGTCTGGAGGAAACCTGGCACCATCCCTACAGTGAAGCATGGTGGTGGCAGCATCATGCTGTGGGGATATTTTTCAGCGGCAGGGACTAGGAGACTAGTCAGGATCAAGGCAAAGATGAACAGTGCAATGTACAGAGAGATCCTTGATGAAAACCTGATCCCAGAGCACTCAGGACCTCAGACTGGGGTTAAGGTTCACCTTCCAACAGGACAAGCACACAGCCAAGACAATACAGGAGTGGCTTCGGGACAAGCCTCTGAATGTCCTTGAGTGGCCCAGCCAGAACCTGGACTTGAACCCGATTGAACATCTCTGGAGAGACCTGACAATAGCTGTGCAGCAACGCTCCCCATCCAACCTGACAGAGCTCGAGAAGATCTGCAGAGAAGAATGGGAGAAACTCCCTAGATACAGGTGTGCCAAGCTTGTAGCTTCATACCCAAGAAGACTCAAGTCTGGTGCTTCAACAAGGTAGTGAGTAAATTGTCTGAATACATATGTAAATGTGATATTTCAGTTGTTTTTATTTTTATAAATTAGCAAACATTTCTAAAAACCTGTTTTTGCTTTGTCATTATGGGGCATTGTGTGTAGATTGATGAGGGGAAAAAATTTTTTAATCAATTTTAAAATAAGGCTGTAACTTAACAAAATGTGACTAAAGTCAAGGGGTCTGAATACTTTCTGAAGGCACTGTAAATAATTCTGCATTCAGAACAGTACCTTTCCTGGTCTCTTCACATTCGCAGCCGAGTGAAGACTGGCTATGGAATAGAAGTGGCCATAGTTTCTTGGCAGAGGTACAGAATGTTCTAGAAAGGGCTTAAGTCCCATCTGTTCTGGTGTTTATAATTAGTGGTGAACACTGAGGGAGGAAATTAATCCAATTTGACAAAACACCTCTAACAAACCGCATAAAATGGCCAGGCACGGTGATTAGAAACGCTGCACAACAGAATGAATCATCCACAGTGTCCCAGTAACAGTCGTTTACACAATGAAAGGAAAGCAGAAATAGAGAATGACACTGCAGAATTACACAGTGGGAGTAGATGTAATGGTTCTCTTTTCCCCTAAGACACACAGATACATAAACACACACATGCGCACAAACGTGTGTAAAAAATGTACATGTACACACACACAAACATGTACACACACACACCCCCTCAGTAGTAAGAGAGAGTGGCAGAGGTGGGGGAGGCATGCTTGGGTAATGACGTGTAAATAATGTGTAAATAAAATATCCTCTCTCTCAGACAGAAGCAACGCTGCAGCCTTCTGGCTGAATTGAATCCCCATATTCACCTCCCGCTCCTCTCTTAACGCTCATCGCCTCTCATACTGTAGCCTCTTATGATGCCAGAGGAACGATACACCTACTGTACCCTCAGCCACACACACAAAACCTTAACCCTAAAATAACCGTTTTCCTTGTGGGGACGGGCGAAATGTCCCCACATGTCTGAATTTTAACTTGTTTTACTAAACTAAAAACACATAAGCCCATGCTTGCAGGACACACATACCACTCTATGAACAATCAACAGATCCTATCATCTAGTCTTTGTGGTGTCAGAAATGTAGGTGTAGCTTGGCAGTTGATGGATCTTTGAGACAGAGAATGTGAGACTAATGGTGGACTGTGTATTGATCTTGTAGTGACACTACATGGAGGCACATTTGGCAGAGTGTTGATCTCACCATATTGTTAATTACAGTAGGCAGATTGTGAAGCTTGACTTAAAAATGGCAGATAGTTTGTGATTGTGGCATGTTACCAGAAATGTGTGGTTGCATAGATAGCAGCAATTGTGTTGTGTGTGTGTGTGTGTGGTTGTGTATGGGCTGACATTGTTTTCAAATGTAAATTCCCGAACTACAATTCTCACTGTTACATTCAGATAAGACATTGGTTTGCATTGTTTCCAGTGTGAAATCATATTACAGTAACCAGGTGAGGTCCACCAGTCATGTCTCCACAGCCAAGATGAATTGACCAACTCACAGGTTTGGTCCGCTGTGTGGTGTGTCCATCATCACCTCATTACATAGGCATCGCTCACTGTCGGCCTACACGCACACAACCACATTGCTCACTGTCAGCCAGTTCTAGGATGTGTTCAGAGAGTCACCCTATGAATGACTCAGCCGAACCCGAGATGCACTGTACAGCACATGTTACAGCTCACACATGTTACGGCTCAGACATGTTATAGCTCACCAAATCTCTGCCGTTCCTCTCCTCCACCTTCACACAGATGAAGTGCTCATTGTGTGTATGGTAACCTAACCTTATAGGCCCACTATGCCTGCATTTTTTACAAAAGTAACCCAATTCTGATCTTTTTCACGAATTGGTCTTCTGACCAATCAGATCAGCTCTGAAAAAGACCCGCAGTGAAAACATCTGATGTGATTGGTCAAAAGACCAATTAGTGGAAAAATATCAGAATTGGGCCGTCTGAGTAGACTAGACTACGCCACCTTCTGTTTCTTGAGGGGAAGGACCTCAACCTTTAAAGCCTGGCCAGATCACCAGATGAGGCAGTTTTAGAAAATGCAAAATGGCAGTTTTATCACAGCGTTGAAATAGTTTCACAAGGGTTAGGAAATGGATGACCGTTTCATACGTATAAAATACTCTATCCGGTCTAGTCGACCACCAGACAGTCTCAGCACTGCGTCCCTGAGGAGCTGGAGCCTGCTCCCAACCCCCGACCACAGGCACCTGCAGAAAAAGAAAGGTCCAATGAGGAAGGATGCAAATTCCTAAAACAAAACTACAACAAGGCAAGAGCATTTAAATATTGGAACATGCATGAAATCTTATCACTACAAAAACACCTGGTAAGAAAATACCCCCCCACCAACACACTAAAATGTATGCAATGAATAGAGCGCGGGAACGGCAACCCAGCTTGCCCTACCAAGACACAGTGTGCGCCGGATCATCTGCGGGCGGTGGCCGACTAGAGGGAGAGAAACAGACAATCCACAAGATCAGTGTGGAGGAACGAGAGCTCCGATGAATGAAATTCACAGTACTTTGTTGGAGCTTCTGTGGGCAACAATCTGGGAAGCACCGTTAATTCAACCATAGAAAAGCTAAACAATTAAATCACACACACAACAATGTTTCTGTATATATGAATACTCTAAAGGAAAAAGTGATTTGTACATGTTTTGCAAGTGCTGTACATGCTCCTGGACTGGCTCCCTGTCCACCATCCCTCCTATTGGACTTTAGTTGCGAGAGGAGTTAAGGCCTGTAGTCCGGCCGTGTCCTGGATCAGGCGATACCCTGGCATACCCTAAACACAACTCTGGATTAATTCACATTACAACATTTCACACATTACGACAGAGAAAATGGGTGTAAATACCTGGACTACAGAGCTCCGTACACACACAACCCCAGCACAGCGGCATGTTACCTCTCAAACCATTCTGTGTTTTTTTTGGGGGGGGGGGGCAACCAACTTTAAAAGGGCATTACCACCACCAACTGGACTGGAGTGTGGACCAGAGACAGGGAAGATCTAAATCTTACCCATTATTCTCATCTCCCTAAGGAAACGAAAAACAAAATTAAACAATACATCCCCTGAAGATTGTCAGTAGTTCACTTATACTTGGCTCTTCAACACCATTACTCCTCCAATCTAATAACAATCGCTCCCATATTGCTAGAACTGAAATAGCATGTGTTCCACTGTCTCCATCTCCTCCTGACATTGATCACACCTCCTTGTCGGATGTTTTTCTACCAATTTCAATGTACTGTTGAGCCTTCTGTGTCCCAGTCTCAGCCTTCTGATTACACTTTCTTCCCTTCTCTCTCGACCCAAGAACCTCCCTGCCCCCAACTTTTCCTGGATCTTATACAGGTGTCTTCCCTTTCTCTCCCTGTTCCAAAACTCTTACCATTTGTTTTTAACCACTGATTGACATTTCCATAGCAACACTAGCACGTTTGAGAGCCTGCTTGGCGAGAACATCCACCCTGCTCATTCCCCTCTACTCCCACATGAGCTGGTACCCAGAGGAACCTCACAAATACCCCCCACCGGTCTCACCCTAAACAGGCACTGCAAAATCGTATACAATACATCTTGTCTGCTCCGTGACACAACGAATTTAAGCTCAATAGCGCTGCACATGAGTCAGAGCAGATGACTACCCTGCCTGGCCTCATATCCTCCGCCCACTCTGTAGCCGAGAGCATAGCCAGCAACTCCATTGTGTATACAGACATTGTGTCACTGCAACCTGTAACTCAGGAACACTAAGAGATGCACCTGTTCTCCCTTTTTTTAAGGGTCCTTAGATCCGTCAGTGAATATATTCCGGACAGCATAGTACTGGGTTCCTAAACGTTCACTTACAACATTTACTGGATCTACTCCTTCCTCGCCAGCTCGTATCCTCTTTAGCAACCCCAGGGCTATCATTGGCTGAGGACTCTCTCAAACCAAAGCATAAATGCCTTTAAATACTCCACACTGCCCACTCATTCACACCTGTGGGAAATTAGAAGTGATTGTTCTTGGGTCTCTACTATGGGTGCACCACTACTGTGTGGGGAATGTAGCTGTCAGCCAGGTAAACACTCATGCTGGACTGGGCTTGAGCACCACATGTGGTTGATTCTGTGTATGTGTGTGCGTGTGTGTTTGTGTACCAGCTAGAACAAAACATGCAATCTCATACCCCCCACCCACACACGCATTCACATACACCTCCTACCCTAAACTCAACCTGTCTTCCCACCCCTTGTTATAAAGGTGTTGTGATGAATTGAGTTGTTTTAAACACCTATGTGGCTGTTTCTCCAATCCCTTCCGTACCGACTTACCACCACAGGAGAGAGGAGGGAGTTAAACACAGGGCTGGCCTGATGACAGACTATAAATAATATCCCTGTGTGTCAGTGGAAAGGTAATGTATGGCTCTCTGCAGCTGTGTAAATAGGATAATGGCTAATGTGTTTCTGTGTGAGTCTGCACATGGGGTGTTCGGCTACGTGTCGCTCGGCCAAGATTTGTTAGTCGGGAATGCAGGCCTATAGCCGTACATTTTACCTTCATAATAATGAGTGGGCTGGTAAATAATTCAAAGGGAATTCTACATGCAGAACGATAAGTTATTGTGTTTCTGTGGATCCATTAGTCTTCATAGGGGCTAATCTGTTCTGTGGTGTAATGGGGTATATGGGGCTCTGAGGGTATAATGGGAGTCAATGGCATTTCCTGGATGTGACTAACCCTTAGGTTCTCACACACACACACACACACACACACACACACACACACACACACACACACACACACATTTTCTGCAGATTTAACAGAGCAGTAGGGGTTCACAATAAAGGCCCATAAGCCTGAATGAATTCACTGGCTCCGTTCCTCACCAAAATATGCCTATTTATGTAAGTAAGCTACATGTAATCTGCTCTATATGACGTGACTTCATTGTGAATAATGTGATTTAAGAAGCTTCTCTCAATATTAATACGCAAAGTGGTAATGCACATCAGTGGGATACTCCTGGTATGTTGTCATACATATTCATGCTCTGGGAATCAAATCAAAGTTTATTGGTCGGGTACCCAGATTTGCAGATGTTATTGCAGGTGCAGAAAATACTTATTTTCCTAACTCCTACAGTGCAGTAATATCTAGCAATACAATAACAAAAGGTACAAGAAATGAAGAAATAATTGTATAAATAAATAATAAGAAAGAGGAGGGAGGTTTGCCGTAAATGCATTCGTCTTCATGGCAGTCTGTGAGATGCGTTTGGCGTTGATCATTAAGTTAGGCTTCATGACAGATTAAAGAGATCATAATCAGGCTAATATGGTAAACAGCTTTGACAAAGTGCCATTCTCTATAATCACAGCAAAACCAGAACAGACTGCCAGAAACGCAACTCAGGTGCACTTACAAACGCTCCATAATTGGTGGTGTCCACTACTATTACAGTTGAATGACCAATTCATTTTGAAGTTGATTCATGTATACCAGTGATCACAAACCATGGTTATGGAAATCCACAAAGTATGCCTTTGTGCCAGCAATTGATTGTTTTCACCACCTAACCATCAATACCTTGAAACGCTAAATCAGGTCTGTCACTACTTTTTCCTAGGCTAGACCAAAGACCTGCACTGCTCTCCGGGAACAGGATTGGAGACAATTCCTTTACAACTTTATATTCCATATACAGTGGATCCTATTGTCTTGAGAAATTAACAAGCATCAACCAAGGGAATCAATCAAACCCCTTTGAAGTGTTGACGCTTCAAATGTCAACCAGGCAGATTGTCATTTATTGTTGACAATGCATGAAATTGTCTTGATAATGAACATCATTGAGTTATGCCTTAATCAAAATGACAGCTTATGTTGTAGTAAAAGTTGCTATTATTTCTCTTGTCAGACCAGGCCATACTATTCTCCTCTGAAGTTGATTTGGATAAATGGCTTCATTACCAGTGCTCGACTTGGGATGGAAGAAGTCCATTAGACTATGTTCACCGAAACTCACAAATGACATTATGCTATAGAGACCTCTGATTATTCACTGTTAACGGTTTATTAACATTTTTCCATGACTTCTCCATAACTTTTAAACCACATTTTTGTGACTATTATTATAGCCTACATGAAAAAAATAAGTATTATTGACATTGGAAAGCTGCTTTGTCCCATGTAGACCGACCGTCTCCTGCCGTTGTCAAGGCACTTATATACCACGGTTGTCAGCCAATCAGCATTCAGCACTGATATACCACGGCTGTCAGCCAATCAGCATTCAGGTTGGAACCACCCAGTTTATAATGAGCTATATATACACTGAACAAAAATACAAAAGCAACAATATCAAAGATTTTACTGAGTTACAGTTCATATGAGGAAATCAGTCAATTGAAATAAATGTATTTGGCCCTAATCTATGGATTTCCCATGACTGGGAATACAGATATGCATCTGTTGGTCACATACACTTTAAAAGAAATGAGCCTCACAATGGGCCTCAGGGTCCCATCACGGTATTTCTGTGCATTCAAATTGCCAATCGATTAAAATGCAATTGTGCTCATAACCCCACCGCCACCATGGGGCACTCTGTTCACAACGTTGACATCAGCAAACCGCTTGCCCACACGACACCATACACGTGGTCTGCGGTTGTGAGGCCGGTTGAACGTACTGCCAAATTCTCTAAAACGATGTTGGAGGTGGCTTATGGTAGAGAAATGAACATTAAATTATCCGGCGTTTTGGTTTACATCCCTTTTTACATCCCTTTCCAAGCACACTGTGTTTACCTTGGGAAATCAAAATGTAAATTTGAGCCCGCAGAAATCCACAGATCGAGAGTTTGCTTGGTTACCTTCAAGTGTCAGTCAACAAACACATGGATAATATTGTGATGAATACAGAGAGGCCCCTCAGTCAATGAGTCCAAGGCTAACAGAAATAGATTTGTTTTGCGCTGTGTTTCACGGACTGTCCTGGTGATCTTTCTCTAGAGACCACCTAGTTCCCATTGCTCTGTGAGAATGTTGAATATTAGGAGAGGACTAGAGGACTTCGCCAGAAGTCATCCATAGGACTAGAGAATCAGCCAAACAGGGTGATGGAGGGCACAGGAGGTTGGTGGCACCTTAATTGGGGAGGACGGGCTCGTGGTAATGGCTGGAGCGGAATTAGTGGAATGGTATCAAACACATCAAACACATGGTTTGATACCATTCCTTTCGTTCCGCTACAGATATTATTATGAGTTGTCCTCCCCTCAGCAGCGTCCACTAGCGGAGGAGAAATGGGTCAGTCAAGTGTGTCTGTTTGTGTCTGTGTGTTTCTGTGTGTGCGCGCGTTAGGTGAGACACGGGCCAGCGAGGACTCACCAGCAGAGCTAGGACCCCAGAGGACAGCAACATCTGCCAGACACATCGTGGCCTCGTCCCCCCTGGGTGTCCATGTGTCTGTCAGCACCTCGTCTGTCCAGGGATGAGGTGGGGATGAGGGGTTAGGATGAAGGATAAGGTCGAGGCGTTAGGGGGTTGACCGGAGGGAGCAGGGGGACCTTGTTCACCCCTGGAACATTGGTTTGACAAGCCTATCCGCTGCTGGCCTATGACCTCAGACTTGGCAGGTGTGTGTTTGAGAGAGGGGGGGGATGAGAGGAGGATGAGACTGGGGATGAGATTAGAACACTGTACATAGCCATAATATGACATTTGAAATGTCTCTATTCTTTTCAAACGTTTGAGCGTAATATTTACTGTTCATTTCACTTTTGTTTATTGTCAATTTCACTTGCTTCGGGCAAATTTAAACATGTTTCCAATGCCAATAAAGCCCTTTAAATTGAATTGCTTGGGAAAAGAGAGACAAGGAGAGAGGGTGAGGACCAGCAGAAGGAACATTAACAGCCACACACACACACACACACTCCTGATCTGTGTCTCAGCTAACAGCCATATGGAATTCTTCAGGAAACACCAAAACACAGTGGTGAGGTTACAGGCTGAGTATAACAATCACAATCCTCTATACAAAGTCTGACCTTTAGATGTACAACAGGTTCTTCTATCTGATGAGGACTCAGATGAGAGCCAAGTTCCAGAGGAGACTGTGTATATGTATGTGGTGTGTGTGTGCAGGGTTGGGTAGATTACTTTCTAAATGTAATCCGTTACAGTTACTAGTTACCTGTCCAAAGTTGGAATCGGTAACATCATTTTTGAATTACCCCAAACTCAGTAATCTGATTACATTCCGTTACATTTAGATTACTTTCACCTTAAGAGGCATTAGAAGAAGACAAAAATGTATGTTACCAATTGAACGACATCTATTGCAGGATACATCAATGTTAAAGTTTACATAGCTGGCTGTATATGGATGTTACATTTTACTTTATGGGTTGGTTATGTAGGCTTCTTCTACCCCATCGCTTTCTACTACATATAATATGATTAAATGATATCTTTACATTAAAAACCAAAGTCTATCAGAATTATAGTCATTACAATAAATGTTATATCCCTTGATCTTCAAGAATAGGACTTGGAAATATGGAAGTATAGATTAGCCAAATTGTTTTACCTGAGAATAACCCCAGAACAAAGGATTTATTAGCCAGCCCTACTCTGTTGTTTATTTTGTTGTCATGGAGGACTGATTGGGCTCCTTGATTCCAGTTGAAAAATAAATGCTGCACTCATGGAATGACATGATTTGAGCACTACTGAAAAGTGTTGTTTACATGTGAAAAATGAATGTCATATGCTGCATTTGCTATAGGCCTGTTGTTTACCTTTTTGTTGGTGACACTGCTATCTTGATAATAGTCCGCTGTTTTAAGGGCAAATCCACCGATGAAACAATAACAAAACAGTAGCCCCGCCTCTGTTTTGGTAAAAAGCTGAGGGATGGGCCTGGAGAAATGTAGCCACTCTCAGATTAATAGACAGAGCTATGGATGCAATTACTGACCATCCATTATATAAAAAAATATTGTTTTAACCATGTTATGAGGCTATACAGTGTTTGCTAACATTTACAATGTTTACAAACATTGGAAAAAAACAAGCTTATATTTTGGGTTCTCATGGAGTGTGACAGTTGAACTAAAGCTCATGACAGATTAAATTACATTCTTCAAGAATCAATGGATATATACATCCAAAAAGTTATGTAGCAACTACAGATTGCCCCTTTAAGTCTATCAAAACTGTGCAAGTTAGAGCATGTGTCCATTAGGCCTATGTTTTGTCTTTTATCAGCATGAATTAGATGAATTAAAAGCCCAACTTTTATTCCATAGGCTTGGATCCGCACTATGCAGCTGTTGCAAGAACACATTTTTCACTGGCTGTCCACTGGTTTCAAATACAATGATTGATAGGCAGCTTAAATGTCTTGAATTCAACCATTATTTGGTTCAAATACACATTTATATCTGTGAACAGCCATCCAAAACAACCGCAATCCGTAAGGCGCAAATAGCAAAATGAGAGAGCAGCAGTGTGATTCACATCGTAGATATCAATAAGTGATATCCGTATCGCTGTAGACCACACCACTGCTGTTATCCTTACCTTCAAGCACGTATTCAAGTTGGATCATCTTTGGATGCCGACAGCAGTCGCTCCATTGGGAGACACAGCTTGGACTGTATCCTACAAAAGCCTATTCCTGCTCTTTTCCCGTGATCCATCAAACACATTTGGTGTGTCATCATAGTGGTCGCTGACTTGTGGTCAGACTCGCTCAGATGGAACAAACTTAAACTTGAGCCTTTTTTCAATCCTGATTTGAATGTCATTGAGAAAACAGAGAAGTGTCAAAAGATTTTCTTCTCACAAACATCCTTTCTGAATGTAAAAGTAATCCTCATAGTAATCATCTAGTTTTTTAAAGTATCTGTAATCTTATTACAATATTTTTGCTGGTAACGTAACTGATTAAAGTTACCTGTTTATTCGTTACTCCCCAACCCTGTGTGTGTGTGTGTGTGTGTGTGTGAGTGTGTGGCTGTGTGCGTCTGAGCGAACAACTAGATGGGGGACAGTCACCCTTCCACTCCCAGTGAGTGATGAGTCAGGGCTTTGTTTACTGATACATTAGAGCAGAGACAGCATTTCCTCGCTAGCATCCCTCTGTGGCCAATTAGCCGGTGGCATTTCAGCTCATTCCCCTGCTAATCATCTCAGTCAATCAGATGTGCTTCACATGAGGTGGATTCATCCAGAACTACGTAAAAGGCTCATGGTTTAGTAAGTGTCTCAAAGATGAGCTAAATCTGTCATTTGGCTACTGTAACAGAAAGAGCTTTATTTGAACATTGTTTGAAGAACAATAGTATTATGTTTAAGTGACCGTGGCAATCTACTCGTTGGACCCTAAGCAACGATGCGGTCCAGTTTGAGGTGTACTTGGTCATGAAAAATACATTATATTCTACCCTATCTATACTCTCTGTCCCTCAATATTTCTTTCTCTTTTTTATTTTGTACTCTTTAGGTCTACTCTTTTATCCCCATTCTGTATATGTCTATCTCTATCTTTTTTCTCTCCTATTATTGTCTTTCATGTTTTGTCAATTCATTCGTTTTCGAGAGCGCTCGGCTGCCACTTGTTGCTGGTGATGTAATCTCGATTAACCCAGAACTAAAGTCTTGTGTAATTGGTCAGATGCTCGATTAAGTTCTGGGTCCATACTTACCAGAAGAGATAGAACACTGATCGGAACGGGAACGAAGAGCTCCAAACCTCTCTCTTTGCACGTTAAGGGCTGGTCTATGGGTCAAAATATCCCCTGGCCTTCTGAAATTCAAAAGATGCTAACACCTGGGAAATCGTGATTTGTTCAGAGCACCGGAACTAATGCTGCTCGGTATCGCACGCACCCGTTTGTATCATTACGGCGCTACGGTACCGTTTATGTTTACGTAGTCTGTCCACGAGAGATTACTGGTGATGAGAGAGCGTTTGTCTCTTGTTCATGATGGTATCACTAGACCAGCGGTTTGATATTCTGAATGTGAAAAGGCAAGGTTAAATAGAAAGAGTTTATTGAATGAGGTCAATGAGTAGTACTCATGTCTATCCCAACCCGGTATGTTCTTGCTCTTCCCCCATTGTCTTTGTTTGACACTTCCAATTATTTTTGATGTGAAACCATATGAATACAATCGAGTATTTTCTCCCTAAATGGATACATAATGAACAAACAAGACAATATTCATATGTTGTCAATCTATCACTTTTACGAGCACATAATGTTAGACGTGCTAAGAAAACGGCTGTCAACAACACGTCCAAATGTAAGAAATCTATTTTTGTCAGGAATGTGTTTATGGAAATGTGTTTGCGGTTGCTGTCATCTTCTCCACCCCGTGTCATCACAACATGTCATTTGATTATTCATGCGTGAATAGATTTATATTACAATAGATTTTTTTATCATCAGTCTTTCTCCAGCCAAGCGTTAATTTTGCCATCTCCTTGAAGAAGTCTGAATATTACTGACAAGTGGTAGCCTAAATGTTGCAGCAAATAAGTGCATAACTTTAAATTTCCTCTGTCAAGTCCTTTATTGTCTTAAGCTAACCAATCAGACACTTCTAAAGAGCTTTGGTTTTAACAGAGCACAGTCTTGTCTGTTTATAAACAATATTTTTTAAGGAATAGAACCAGACCCGAGAACAAAAGTGATTTATACTGTTCCGGAACATAACCGTTATTTTAAAAGCATGGAAACCGGAGGGCAGGTAGACTAGTGGATAGAGCGTTTGGCCAGTAGCCGAAAGGTTGCTAGATCAAATCCTCGAGCTGACAAGGTAAAAATCAGTCGAACTGCTCCTGAGAACGGCAGTTAACCCACTGTTCCCCAGGCACTGAAGATGTGAATGTCTGTTAAGGCAGCCCCCTGCACCTCTCTTGACTCAGAGGGGTTGGGTTAAATGTGGAAGTCCCATTTCAGTTGAATACAGTCAGTTGGACAACTGACTAGGTATCCCCCTTAATAACATTATTTTACACTCCAGGCATTTTTTTTTTACAGTCCCACCAAAAATTCAACAAAGCGCCTATGCAAAGCCCTCACTGACACTCAGAAACGTATTCCAGTGTCTGCCTGCCTACCAGCTGAAAATCTTTGCCAGTGTGTGTGTGTAGACTACCGGCCCTTCCCCCTCCCTCTGAAGCATGCAAAGTCTACTGTTGCTACTGACATTACAGGCATGATTCACAAATTAGGGAGAGACATTTTTAATTAGAGAACAATGGATTCCCCTTTTTCAATGCTAGTTAAGAATACTACAGTTATCACTTTTCACATCGGAAAACTCTCAAACTCTAGGCATTACTGTATGTGTAATGTAATGGAACTGAGTCATGATCAAAGGCTAGCTCTGGTCCAACGTTAGTTAAGCCAACTCTCTGAAGTTCAAAGACATTCAAAGCTCCTCCGTAGGTATAATTCTGTGGGCCTAATTCAGATAATGTCATAACAACAAGATGCCCAGCACTTCATTCCCAGCGCTCTTCTCACCGGCAACATTTCTGCCACATGTTGCACCCTACACTAAACTTGTCTGTCCAATGCATGTGCATAGCTTGCCCACTCTAAAGCAAGCTACTCTATCCATTGGTGAAGTAATTTAATATCGAGCAAAATGAAAAACGGGCCTAAGGGTCCTTAGACATATTGGTTTGACATTCTCCAAACGTTTAAAAAAAAAAAAAAAAATCCACCCACCCTTATCTATTTAAGTAAACTTCTGATTAAGTGGTGTCTGGCTTTCTCTTCAACAGTATTTCCGCATTTGTGACTTCATGCACCTTTATCCAAGGGCAACACACTCACCTGTGTTTCATCTTTCAGAATACATTCCCCTGGCGAGTGGAGCTGACCCCAGAGCAAATGCAGATGACAGTGAGCATGTGCCAACTAAGGGTCATGACCTTTTGACTTTTTAGCCTCTTTGGCACAGACATGGGGAGTTATTTGTGCATGTACGGTTGTTTTTCGGCATAGAAATGTCTTTATAAGTTGCTGCCTCTCATCTGCCCTCTCCTGGGGCTCTTTCAGTCAGTCAGTCACAGGATGGCTACTGCAGTTCAGAGGACCTGACCTTGGTACAAAGTACCATCCACGAGTAACATTGCTGCATACCAATTATTTGATCTGTATGGCTAATATGAATACTATGACCGTATGACTAACACTGTATGTAGTTAAGCTTATGTTGTCACTGTTCAGCAGTTGGAGAAGAAAATAAATCCAAGAGAAACTTCATCAGTGCACACTTTTTGTCACTGCAATCTTCAGCTTGATGTTGCAATAAATAGCTTAAGCAACAACAGACACAAGACCAGAAAAATCCATTCCTAGATTTGTGCTTATGCGGTTGCTTGATTCTGCATGGCCCAATAGCTGAATGGGGTATTGACTGGTAGCTGGTCCACCTGTAGTCTGTAGCCTGAATGGCTGGCGTGTGGACTGGTTTGGCTGCAGAGAGTCTGTCTCATTAACAGGCTCTCTCACAACAGCAGCAATTAACCCGGCCTGGTGTTAAGGAGGAATGATGGGAGGTGTAAATGATCTTACTACTCAGTCTGTGGCATTCCCTATGTAAGATGTCACCCCTATCGGGCTCAACACTCCGTGTACGCTAATCTAGCTAAACATGCTAACCTTTTGCCGCACGCTACGATAATGACGGGTTTAATGTCACGTTGTTGCTCGCTGAGGGGCGGCAAATAACTCCACCGGGGCTTACACAAAAGATTAAGTGGAGTAATTATCCCAGGTGCAATTATGAGTGACATTAGGGTTGATTAGAATAGCCGTTGCTAATGCCAGGGATGACAGTGTACACATTGTTAGGCGAGTGTAAGGGAGCGTTGTTTAATTACAGGTGAGGTGTAATGGATGTGGAGGAGCATATTTCCTCGAATGTTGACAACCCTCATGCAACAGAAGTTTGTTTTATACAAACCTCAATATGTGTTGGTTTGAAAAAGTTGCTAGCCCTTAGCAGGGTAGAATTTTATTGACGATGACGTTAGCAACTGAAATTGTTGTGAATCTGTCGGTGATATGATTGTTGTACACCCTATTCCTAGAGGAGGAGACAAAGGCCCCAGTGATATTTGCTCCAAGACCAGCCTTTTGTCATATCAAAGGTTACCAAATTAATTCTATATAAGCATTATAGGATTAGGAAATGAAGTAGTTAAAGGGACAGTTTAACGTCAACATCCATATTATTAAATATCGTACCTGTACATAACATCATGCATGACTTGGCCCTAAGGCAGAATTTGGGAAGGCATTTAACACAGAGGGGAAAAAACAGTAACATGTCTGAACATGCCTGAGTAGGTGATGTATTGATTATAATGAACTGGCCTGAAATTACAGGCCCGTGTCTCCAGTGACACCAGGCCAAGAGGAATGAATAACTCTTAAGTCTCTTCTTGTGTAGAAAAGAGAAGAAGGATGAATAGCTCTTAAGACCAGACTGGTAAGAAATAGACAGAGAGATAGATAAAAAAAAAAAGAGGGATGAATAACTTAAGATCAGGCTGGTAAGAAAAAGATCAAAAGAAAGAGGAGGAGAATGAGAAAGAAGAGTGAAAAATGTGTCTGCTGAAGCGTAAAATTAGCAATTACACTGGGTGTCATCAGTAATAACTATTTCAGCTTGGATCTGGGGGTTAATGTTGAACAGTGGGACTGTAAATCAGTCGGTTCACCTATGTTCAATCAGGCGGGGAGGGAGTGGTGTGATACAGAGCGCACCCTGGCCCAAAAGCCGCTCCTACTCGCCGATAAGCTAAGATGGCCGCCATCTGCTAGAAAAGCATTTCAGAGGCAATTTATTTTTTAAGACCCATATGCTGACCCCGGCCAAGAAAGTACAAAATTCTATGAAATCACATTGCAGGTTTATGGTGTGTGTGTGTGTGTATGTGTATGTGGAGATGGGTTTATTTGGGGGTTTTGGGTGGGAGGAGGGGTGTTGGGCAGAGGAGGTGGGTTTGTAAGAAGGAGGGGGGCAGGGGCGGTTAAACAGTGTAAATAATGGGGTCATAAGGTCAGAGAATGTGTTGTGTTGAACATGGCAGGTGGAGGAATGGATTTATTTTAGCAGGTCTTCTCAAACTGATTAAATGGGATTTGTGATTACTATTACACAATACGTGGATGTAATCCTTTTGTGTGTGTGTGCTCTGTAGTGATTAGCAAAGCTACATTTGATTGGTGGATTCAAATACAGTATTAAAAATGTGTGTCTGCGTGTATGCGTGTTTGGGTGAGTGTGTGTGTGCATTTGTCTACATGTGTGTAGACAAACTTTAGTGGCCCTACCTTCCTATGAGAAAGCTGAAGCATTGGTACATATTTTGTACAGAGCAGTGCTTGGACTATTGCCTACTTATCTGTGCTCCTCCCTTACAAGGTCATCACAAACGTATAGTCTCCGTTCTCAGCTGCTACTGTCTTTCACGGTTCCTAAGGCCACAACTGAAATGGGGAAAATATAATTTCCAATGATGCTCCTTGGTCTTGGAACAAGCTGCAAAAAACTTTAAAACTGGAGAATTTATGTTGTTAACCATTGTGATTGTTTTTAATGTGCAGTGCAAACGGAAAGTATTCAGACAGTTTGACTTTTTCCACATTTTGTTATGTTAGCCTTATTCTAAAATTGATGAAATATTTTTTTCCCCTCATCAATCTACACACAATACCCCATAATGACAAAGAAAAACAGCTTTTTTGAAAAGACAGAAATACCTTATTTATGTAACAATTCAGACCCTTTGCTATGAGACTAGAAATTGAGCTCAGGTGCATCCTGTTTCCATTGATCATCTTTGAGATGTTTCTACAACTTGATTGGAGTCCACCTGTGGTAAATTCAAATGATTAGACATGATTTGGAAAGGCACACACGTCTATATAAGGTCCCACAGTTGACAGTGCATGTCAGAGCAAAAACCAAGCAATGAGGTCGAAGGAATTGTCCGTAGAGCACCAAGACAGAATTGTGTCGAGTTACAGATCTGGGGGAAGGGTACCAAAACATTTCTGCAGCATTGAAGGTCCCCAAGAACACAGTGGCCTCCATCATTCTTAAATGGAAAAAGTTTGGAACCACCAAGACTCTTCCTAGAGCTGGCCGCCGTACAAACGGAAGGGCCTTGGTCAGGGAGGTGATGGTGGACCCGATGGTCACTCTGTCAAAGCTACAGAGTTCCTCTGTGGAGATGGGAGAACCTTCCAGAAGAACTATCATCTCTGCAGCCCTCCACAAATCAGGCCTTTATGGTAGAGTAGTCAGACGGAAGCCACTCTTCAGTAAAAGGCACAAGACAGCCCGCTTGGAGTTTGCAAAAAGTGACTTAACGGACTCTCAGACCATGAGAAACAAGATTCTCTGGTCTGACAATACCAAGGTTGAACTTTTTGGCCTGAATGCCAAGCATCACATCTGGAGGAAACATGGCACCATCCCTACAGTGAAGCATCCCCACAGCATCATGCAGTGGGGATGTTTTTCAGCAGCAGGGACTGGGAGACGAGTCAGGATCAAGGGAAAGATTAACGGAGCGAAGTACAGAGAGATCCTTGATGAAAACCTGCTCCAGAGCACTCAGGACCTCAGACTGGGGCGAAGGTTCACCTTCCAACAAGACAACAACCCTAAGCACACATCCAAGACAACGCAGGAGTGGCTTCGGGACAAGTTTTTGAATGTCATTGAGTGGCCCAGCCAGAGCCCGGACTTGAACCCGATCTAACATCGCTGGAGAGACCTGAAAATAACCTCTGCAGCGACGCTCCGCTTCCAACCTGACACAGCTTGGGAGGATCTGCAGAGAAGAATGGGAGTAAGGGTCAGAATACTTATGTAATAGTGATATTTCCTTTTTTTTGCTAACATTTCTAAAAACCTGTTTTTGCTTTGTCATTATGGGGTAATGTGTGTAGATTGATGAGGGGGAGAAAAACAATTTAATCAATTTTAGTATAAGGCTGTAGTGTAACAAGATGTGGAAAGTCATAGGGTCTGAATACTTTCCGAATGCACTGTACACACTGAGTACTTCCTGCTGACATCTTAACCGGGTCTTCTAGTAAGAGGTTTCTATCCTCAAAGGGTATTTTCCAGGTTAAATAAAGGTTAAAGGACCCCTCCAGAGGAAGTTACCGTCACTATTTTGACTTAATTCTTGTCCTAGTGTGTAAATGCTGGTTTAGTTCCACCCTCTGAACACCGACGTATGGATCCTTATAAATATTTATTAATTGGGTGTGCACATCTCCACCTTCCTCTGTGTGCACAGCCCATAAAGCCAGGGTCAGGGTAGCTTTGCTAATCATTACGGAGCACAGCACAGCTAGCTAGGACAAGGCGGTGGACCATCCACTCTCATTCCTCCCTCTTCTGCAACAGAATTGAATGCTGAAGGATGAATACAGAGTTTAGCGGTAATACTGGAATTTTACAGGTGAAGCTAGAGGCTAGCTAACCTACTCCCTGGATCAAGCTAGCCTACTCCCTGGATCAAACTAGCAAGCCAGGTAGCTACCTGTAACTATTAGCAACTGTGGATAATTGTTTCCAATGTTATTTCAAGCATAAGAGTACTTGTAACTATGCTAGCTACGATTCAGCAGTTTTTCTGATAACCTCATTATGTGAGGAAGTCTCTAGATTTTGCTTTCCTGACGTAGAGTATATTGTGATAAATTGCAGGCCACACTACTTGCCTAGAGAGTTTTCAGCTATACTTTTCGTGGCTGTTTATTTACCACCACAGACAGATGCTGGCACTAAGACCGCACTCAGTCAGCTGTATAAGGAAATAAGCAAACAGGAAATCACTCACCCAGAGGCGGCGCTCCTAGTGGCCGGAGAGTTTAATGCAGGGAAACTTAAATCAGTTTTACCTCATTTCTATCAACATGTTAAATGTGAAACCAGAGGGGAACAATTTTGAGATCACCTGTACTCCACACACAGAGACGCGTACAAAGCTCTCCCTCGCCCTCCATTTCGTAAATCCGACCACAAATCCTCCGACCACGAATCCTCCTGATTCCTGCTTAAAAGCAAAAATTAAAGCAGGAAGCACCAGTGACTCGGTCTATACAAAAGTGGTTAGATGAAGCAGATGCTAAACTACAGTACTGTTTTGCTATCACAGACTGGAACATGTTCCGGGATTCTTCCGATGGCATTGAGGAGTACACCACATCAGTCACTGGCTTTATCAATAAGTGCATCGAGGACGTTGTCCCCACAGTGACTGTATGTACATACCCCAACCAGAAGCTATGGATTACAGGCAACATTCGCACTGAGCTAAAGGGCAGAGCTACCGCTTTCAAGGTGCGGGACTCTAACGTGGAAGCTTACAAGAAATCCTGCTATGCCCTGCGACGAACCATCAAACAGGCAAAGCGTCATTACAGGGCAAACTATTACAGACTACAAAGGGAAGCACAGCCGCGAGCTGCCCAGTGACACGAGCCTACCAGACGAGCTAAATCACTTCTATGCTCGCTTCGAGGCAAGCAACACTGAGGCATGCATGCATCAGCTGTTCCAGACGACTGTGTGATCACGCTCTCCGTAGCCGACGTGAGTAAGACCTTTAAACAGGTCAACACTCACAAGGCTGTGGGCCAGACGGATTACCAGGACGTGTGCTCCGGGCATGTGCTGACCAACTGGCAGGTGTCTTCACTGACATTTTCAACATGTCCCTGATTGAGCCTGTAATACCAACATGTTTCAAGCAGACCACCATAGTCCCTGTTCCCAAGAACACAAAGGCAACCTGCCTACATGACTACAGACCCGTAGCACTCACATCCGTAGCCATGAAGTGCTTTGAAAGTGTCACGACTTCCACCGAAGGTGGCTCCTCTCCCTGTTTGGGCGGTGCTCGGCGGTCGTCGTCGCCGGCCTACTAGCTGTCACCGGTCCATTTTTCCTTTTCGTTTGTGTCTGTCTGTTTTATCACACCTGTGTTCATTTAGTTGATTTCGATGGGTTTATTTACACCCCGCTGCCTGCTAGTCTTTGTGCTGGGATTGTTCAGTGTTACTTTGTTAGGGGTGCGTGTATGCACCACGGGGTTTTTCTTTGCTCACGGTAATGTTACCGTTTTGATTTATTTCATCTAGGAGTAGAAGTTTCTCCTCCGTGTGTTGCGTTTCTTCCCTGTGTGTGGCGACTTCGTTTTAGCGTGTTTTCCCACATGTTGTTGTTGTTTGTTTGGGACTCCTTGAATAAACGATTGTGCCACTGGGACTTCCTTTCTCTCCTGCTCCTGATTCCTGCACCCTCCTACTAGGAGGTACGTAACAGAAAGGCTGGTAATGACTCACATCAACACCATTATCCCAGAAACCCTAGACCCACTCCAATTTGCATACCGCCCAAACAGATCCACAGATGATGCAATCTCTCTTGCACTCCACACTGACCTTTCCCACCTGGACAAAAGGAACACTTATGTGATAAAGTAACTATTGTCTGTATCAGTGATGGATACTAGCTAGAATGTGGACCAATACTTTTATAGCTTGCTACTAATACAGAAGCCCAACTTCTTGCACGTTGTTTTGATTAGTCGGTTAGATTAAGCCTTTCACTTGGCCAAATCATAAATCATACTCTGTACCAAATGAATTGCCGATCAATAAACATCTGACAATGTATACATGTCATTCTACTGCATGTTCCTGATTATTTACTTAGCTTTATCAAACTTCGTCCGGTCCCGTGTGGCTCAGTTGGTAGAGCATGGTGTTTGCAACGCCAGGGTTGTGGGTTCGATTCCCACGGGGGACCAGTATGGAGAAAAAAAATTATGAAATGTATGCATTCACTACTGTAAGTTGCTCTGGATAAGAGCGTCTGCTAAATGACCAAAAACGTAAAATGTAATATTACACTCTTAGAAGAAAAAAAAGGTGCCATCTAGAACCTAAAAGGGTTCTTTGGCTGTCCCCATCAGAGTACCCTTTGAATAACACTTTTTGATTCCAGGTAGAACCATTCCCCAGAGGGGTCTACATAGAATCCAACAGAGTTTTACCTGGAACCAAAAGGTGTACACTGTTGATGTGTATGGAGTGCAAAATGACTAGTTATCTTGTATTCTCCGAACAATAACACCAGTGTTCCAGTAATGTTATAGCCAAGAGAGGAGGAAGTGGTGGCTTGTGGTTCTAATTTCAGTGGTGCTCAATGAGGACCCCCATATCAATTGAAATCTCAATGTGGTCCCCAAACATATTGTAACATTAGGAACCCTCAGTAGTCAAAGTGTGATAGGACCTGAGAGCAGGCGTAAACTATAATGAACATGTGGGCTTTCTGTACACTGTAATAATTTATTTTCCATTCCATTGTTTGCTCAGCTTCTAATTGTAGTTGATTATGTAAACATCATCAGAGCAGACATTGAATGATAAAAAGATCAAAACATGAAACCATTCTGTGATATTTTTGCGAAACAATTTCATCCATATCCCCACTTTATGTCAATATTACAATATTGCTGCATTCTCAGCCTCGGTCCTTGATCTGCATCACACAGCCCGGGAGTCTTCAGACATGTATGACACATGAAACACAGGTAGGTTGTTGAATTGTCATGTCTGTCATGGATCTGGTCCATACATGACCATTTTGCTGTTTTTACTTTATCCCAGAGAACTGAGAATCAGCCAGGGATTCTCTCTCTCTCAGTATAAAGTCAAGATAGTGCTGTCAGGTTCATACCCACTGTGTACATCAACACCCGGGCCAAGCCACCCATGATTGTCTAGCCTTGTCATAGTCCTGACTCTACTTTTATTTTATTTAACCTTTATTTAACTAGGCAAGTCAGTTAAGAACATTCTTATTTACACTGACAGCCTACAGTGGGTTAACTGCCTTTTTCAGGGGCATAATGACATATTTTTACCTGGTCAGCTCGGGAATTCGATCCAGCAACCTTTTGGTTACTGGCCCGATGCTCTAACCACTAGGCTACCTGCCGCCCCATTACTTCACATAGGTGGTGTAAGGATTTTAGCAGGGTTGGACAATCATGGACGGTGACCTGATTTGTTTTTAGGAGAGAGAAAATCCTCTTTGTTTTCTGGCCTTGTGTGAGTTATGAGGTTATTTACAGTGCCATAGCCTACTTCACAATAAGCTACTCAAATGAATGTGACAGTGACATATGGGAGGGAGGTGTCTGACTGGCAATGTTTTCACTTCTGTGGCCATGCAGAGCAAAGAGGGACTGGGATGGGTAGCCTAAGAAAAAAAATGGCATATAGGCAACTACAATGTTAGTTCTCACATTTGGTACCTGTTGGGTAGGACAGAATGCTAAACACAGAAGTGCAAAATTGAGGGATAAACTAATTTCACTAGCTATATACACCCAATCTCCCATCTTTGAAAGCAAGCTAGCTAGCAAATTAAAACATAATTATGTTTTGTCCTTACAACTATAGTTTGCACGTTTTGACATTACTTTGCAGCATTTTGTATCACGTAACCAAACGTGAATATAAAGTCGGGTGCAGTAGCCTTAGCTAGTACTGGTGGAGCAATGAGTTTGATATGAACTTATATGGATTTACTTCACAGCAGTTTACTTCACCAGCCAAACTTGTATATAGTTAGTGACCCAGAGGCCTGCTCTTGCTGCTACTGTTGCGCTGCCATGCATAACATCTCTCCAGAAACGAAGATGTATCCGAGTTGTGTTAACATTTCACATATCCACGTCTTCATCCACTTTTGATGTCACTAGCTAGCGATGCAGCTAATGTTACATAGGCGACGTTAGCCATAAAGCTATTCCCTGATAAATCGTTCGGCTAACGTGTGCCTTGCCAGGCTGTTTACTATAGTCAAGTGAACATCGGTAGCTCATCAGAATAATATTAGCTATTTTGTTACTCACCGTTTCACCGTCAGCCCATGCAACAGCTCCAGAACGAACTACTGTAAGTGCATTACAGACAGTAGTAAGCGGTAGCACCAGGTTGTAAGCAGGAAGTAATGAGCCTGTACATGTACAGTACAAGTTTAACTTATCTGTTCAAGCCTAAATATACCATACTTTGACTAAAATTATAATTTATTGAATTAAATCATTGTGCAACATCACAGGTAATCTCCGGGCATCATATTTCAGATGAAAATGTTTTTCCCTGGTGGGCGTTTTAAAATAAATCATTTGACAAATTAACATTCACAGCCAGCTCACCTCGTTATGTGCATTGTACATGATGGTTCTTCCCTGCTGATGTCTTTCAAGATCCCTCTGAAATAAAATAAATATCAACATTAAGCAGCCCCCCCCCCCAAAAAAACGTGGTATTTGTGAATTGACATCTTGATTTTAGACGCTATGTTGCCTTCATATCCGGCAGTGACGGGTCCTGCTCATTTAGTAACATTTTTCCTCTGCTACGCCCTCATAAAAAATACACCCATCTGTCCTTGGTTTCCACAGGAAGCGCTTTATAAAACCCCGGCACTTTCATTTATCACCATGTCACATCTATCACCGTGGTGATGAGAATACAAATGAGGTGGATGCACACTCAGTGGCTTGCCCCTAAATACTTGACTGTTTTGTTTCATTGAAAACAAAGACACAACATCATTTTCCTCAGAGTCTCCTTCGCCAAGATCTGCAGACACATTCATCCAGAGGGGGGAGAGAGAGAAAGATACACCTCGTTCTATAGTATGTCTTTATTATGACTTATCACTAAGCGTACGGCTGGGCGACTCTCCCACGGCCTGGGTGACACAGGGCTGTTGTTGCTGTGATCCTGTGACGCGGCACAGCCCAAATAATGACATGGAAATTGCTCAGATAAATGGTGATGTATGAGTTATATTTTCATAGATCTTTGGACCAATGGTTCCTCCTCTGTTTTAAGGATGCGTGTATGCACGCAGGCACATAGACACATGTTCAAGCACAAACCCAGCTAACCCTAATTTAGGCCTACACACTCAGGCAACACTCATCTTATCCACAGATAGAACAAGGAGCCAGATGTATAAATCTGAAGCATCCGGTTGGAATATCCACTCCCCCACTAAATATGGTGAGTAATGGAAGTCCAGTGGCTGGCAGTGGGAGAGTATGGAGCGATTGGGAACTGGGCTGACATTTTCATCGATTAAACATTTGATCTCAATACAGTTTTCTGTTCCCAAAACAAGAATCTGTTACTAACAGAGTGGAATAAGTTTTGTAGACTTTAGCCTTTGCCAAAGTTTTTTTTAAAATTGCGTTGTTTAGAAGGAGTACGAGGGCAAATCTAGTTGTTACATACTAGAACGCGCCAATAGGATCTCGATAGCTCGTGCTTGGCTCTGCTCACCTCTTTGCTTGTTCTGCCCACTATGCTTAATTTGCTCCCAATGGATATGACAGGCTGTGGTGAATCTTGTGTTAGTTAAAAAAAATAAAAAATCTTTGCTCTTATCACTCTCTTCCATCCCCACTATAACTCATTCCTCATTGCATTTGCATTCAACACAAATCTAAAAACATTTCTTGGCAGAGTCTGCGTTTGGCAATTTAAAGCACAACTCTGGCCATTAATCCTGGCACACCAGTTCAGTGAAAGTGCTGATTATAAAAGCTTTAATTGCACGCTTTAATTGCCCAAGCATCGCCACTGGAGTGACAGTTTTAGAACTCTCCACTTTCCGCACCTTTAAACTCCCTAGCCGTAATGCCGTTGGTGGGGTGACATATTGGACTCGGCCCCTGCAGTGATCTACAGCCACCTCATGACATTCCAGGAACCATAAAATCAAACCTACAGGACAGAACGGCACCCGCTGACTTTAGTTACACAGCTTTGAAGATCTAACCTTGATACTACCAGTCAGTTGACGATATTGATTCTTAAGATTCGCTGACGAGAGGCACAGGATAGGTTAAAGGGTTACTTCGACTGTTCAGGGCGGAGTTATCGTTATCCAATAGCATACAGAAAAAGGGCTTTGCAAGGCCCAACATGTCACCTCTGGGTTTCCATCTTCTCATTTTGTTGGCCAATGTGGTTAAGTGCCTGTGACATATCTCTTATTCCCCTTCGCCCAAAGCAGCCACCATACCAGAACTATCCACAAGGAGAAAATCTATTTGTTTTCTACCGCCAATGAAGAATGTCGGTCAATTTGTCTTCTACCGCCAATGCAGAATGTCGGTCACAGTTCTCTCTCTCTCTCTCTCTCTCTCTCTCTCTCTCTCTCTCTCTCTCTCTCTCTCTCTCTCTCTCTCTCTCTCTCTCTCTGCCATCTCTCATTGGTGTGGAGATGTCTGGAGTGCAGCCTCAAGCTGAGGAGGATTCAGCCTGTTGCTAAACAAAAGAATGTCAGACACAATTACCTGAGCAACCTGCTGGGCCGACATCACAGTAGATATGATGGAGCCTTTGGAATATTTAGCCTTTGCACTTTGGAACAATAAAAGATTGACTTACCAAAAATACTCACCACTTTAAAAGTTGTTCATGAAAGTCATATTTTCTTCAATTAGCCACACAACTGCAGTCCTGAACGATTCAAAACCCTGACTATCACTCACTATCACCCGCCTATTCTATCACCCGCCTATTCTATCACCCGCCTATTCTTCTAAGTCATCTGCATGATACCACCGAAGGTGTAGAGCGAACTCTCAAAGTCTCAGATAAAACACTTGGCCCTTCGTCAAATGAAAATAAAATGATTCAGCAGCTCAAGGATAAGTCAGTAAATCCAGCACCTCGCGTTCCACAGTGTCTGCCAAACAGATTTTTTTTCTCAGGTCAAAATCGATGAGCTCGGTCCAGTGAGGTATTACCTGCTTCTCCAATTCATTTATGATTTGAAAAACTCAGTCACCTACCACTAACAGCTTTGAGCTATTCAAGCTATGATTCCATCTAACCCTGCTCCCAACTCTTAACCTGGACACCTTATCAATGACAAACAATTTAGCATGCAGAGGACCTCGATACACTTCCCATCCATAATCATACGGGCTGCAATATTTTACTCAATGTGTTTCAATGTGTCTGTGGTGTAGTTTTACATACTGTACTGCTGTGGAACAGATATCTGTCTACTGGCTCTTGTACACGTTTAGATCAGTCTAATGGAATGGTGGTCTGGGGGGGGGGTTCATGTAGGGTGAACGATGTCTCTAGAGCACTCCTGGTGAGGTAACAGTCCACTGTTTAGAGTAGACCCTATCTCCTTTCTCCATCTGCACTAATTGCCCCATTTGGCCTACTCCTACACTCTGGTCTGAATGCAGAACAGGGAGGTCTCTCTCTCTCTCTCTTACACTCTCTCTATGGTTTCTACTTCTCTCTCTCTCTGTCTCTCTCTCGCTCTCTCTTTCTGTGTTCCTCTGTCTCTCTCTTTATCTTGCTCTCTCTCTCTCTCTCTCTCTCTCTCTGCTTCCATCTCTTTCTGCTTGTACATTATAAAGAAGATAGACATGGCAGTCTGACCAGCCACTTCAGTGAGAGGGCATGAGGTAATCCAGTCATCAGTGTAGGCCTCTTTTGTCCAAACTCCCTGCTCTGCAATGTGGGAAAATAAAATGTGGAGCTTGGTTTGGGGAGCTGACAGAATGTTAATGGTCAGATTGACAGGTGAAGAGGTAGTCCTTTGTATTTGTCGGGGGAAACGTACATAATCGTGACATTTTGTGTTTTGTTGTAGTTGTGTTTAGAGGGCTCTTGAAGGAGCAGTCGCTTGCCAGCCTGTAGTAGGCTACCAACAGTATGTGTGATGGGAACTCTAGTTGGCATGTTGAGGAACAGAAGACGAATGCAATGTGAATGGGAACAATGCTTAATGAGGGAGAATAAATGTTGCCCACTAGTTTGTGAGCTATGTCAAATTCAAACAAATTGAGTGAGCGGGTTCTGCTTGAAAAGAGCCATGCTCCGATCTGAATGTCGAGTTGTTTCATTATTCAAATATCAGAGTGCTTTTGGCATACATAATATGTGCTTTTGGCATACGTAATGCGTTTGTTTTCAAGTCTGCCATGAAAATTAAATCTACTTCTTTGCTCGCGTTCAGCACACAACATTCAGTGAGTATTGACGTGGCTGAGTCGGTAGAGTGAGGGTAACATTGGTAATGCCAGAAAGCTGTTGTGTTGTGGACCTTGAAGATTGGATTAGGCCTAACTCACACATCTCATCACAGCTCCTTAGACAGGACATGCACATATTCAATCAAAAGTTGGCTACAGAGAAACACAATCTCTCCAGCATCTAGTTACAACCTGTTACTTTACAATATAGAGTAAGAAACGGGCATAACTTGATTGTTAAGTCGGTTTAACATTGTTATATTGTAAATAGAAAGGTAAACATCTGGTAGGCATGCCTTTATCTGACACTACACTCCTCCAGGGAATATTACAAGCCAATAGTAGTGGACAGGCAAATGTGGAGAGTGCTTTGAGTCTAAAATGAGATAAAGAACAATAGGGCAACAGTTGTTAAATTCAAGATTCCCATCCAACACCTGTCTTTTTTAAAATAAATGTCACTCAGAATGACACACTAGAAGTCTCTACAAAGGCATGTCAAACAATAACAAGATGCCAAAAAAAAAGTCCATATCACTTCCATAGTGTGTCGAACTGAATAAACCGGACTGCGTCTCTAATCTGCGAATGGAATCACTCCCCATTTCCTGTTTATCCTCTATGATGTCATCTTTGTACTGTCAGTCCTATTCTGCGTTCAGTTGTACAACTGACTAGGTTTTCCCCTTTCCCCCTATTCCGTCCTATTCTCCCTGGGACAACTTGGCGCCTGAGAGAGAGGACTCATCAGGTCTGTTCATGTATCTTCCACTGATTACAATATCCAAGGCTAATCAGCCCCTCTGGAGAGCAGGCATGACATAATATTTTCCATGACTGTAATTAGGCTATTGATTAAGCCTACAGGCTTCCTTTTACAACCCACTAATATTATTATCATGCAGGACATAGCGCGGCCCTGTTATTCTGCCGACGGAGCGATAAGTCTCCATGCATCACTGTCAGAGCAGCAGCGTGGCCGTCAGTGAGAGCTGGTGCTCAGCCAATATAAATGGGAGGGTGATCTCCTGGCCTTGCAGCCGGGGTGAAGCAACCAAAATGAACCCACACACTGTTAGAGGAGGAATGATGTTTTGAGCGATGACGGTACACAGTGATGAGGTTGCGCAGATCTGCTTCTGGAGGGTTAGATATGCGGTAAATGCTCGCCGTTGTAACGATGTGCGCTGAGAGTCGGGAAGCAAGTTCAGGGAGTGAGTGTTTTAATAAATAAACGGAACGCAATACAAAACAAGAGAACACAAACAACGCACAGAACTGACACAGGAACAGAAACAATGACGACGGGGGAAGAAACCAAAGGGAGTGATATATAAGGGCAGGTAGTCAAGGAGGCGATAGAGTCCAGGTGAGTGTCATTATGCGCCTAAAGCTGGTGACAGCCTGGTGACCTAGAGGCCGGAGAGGGAGCACACGTGACAGCTGTTATGTTCTTTCTGCACTCAGGTATTGTTTTGTTCAGGTGATAAGCTAAGCTTTCGGAGAATTTGCTTTGTTGCCCCAACATCCAGTTTATTATCTGTGTCCTAACCTGTATAAACATTTCTAGATTGTCTATGGTTAAAGTGCCAATCTGCAGTTGAAACAAGAACAAAGTGTTTTGGTAAAAGAAAAAAGCAAAGGGATGCGTCTGGAGAAACGGAACCACTCTCAAATTCGTAGATGGAGCTATGGATGCAAAGACTGATCATCCAAGATGGCGCAATTATAGTTTTAAGCATGTATTGAGGCTATACAGTGTTTTTGTTTACATTTACAATGTTTCCAAACACTGGAGTAAAACAAGTTCATATTTGGGATTCTGATTGGGTAAGACAGTTGAACTAAGCTCATGAGGCATTTTAAAAACAATATTCTTCAAGAATAAATGGGAGTGTATGTAAAATTGAATTTATAATTCCAAAAATGGAAGAAGCAACTGTAGACTGCCCCTTTAAGGTGATCTCATCGGTGATGAATATTTGCCTTCGATTAATGGAAGAAATATACAGCTTGGCCATCTGCTTTTTAGAGTTTGATAGGAAGTACCTAACGATGTCTTTCCATTTTGAAGATTAAATCATCTATCATATGTTTTTGTACAATTCTTCAGGCACTTCGAAAGCTGTGAACCTATGAAGATACATAGAGAGCTGTATGCGGGGAGGAACAAATCAGATCAAAATAGATGTGATGTTTCTGCTGACCAAATACCTGTTTGCGTATTTTTAAATAACCTTTTACACTAATTCCGCCCATAGATCTATAGCCACCTGCAACGATACAGAGCAATATACGGTATGTAACAAATCACATTAAAATAGATGTCAGATTTCTGCTGACCAAATGCCTTCGGCTTTGTGTGTGTGTGTGTGTGTGTGTTTCCTTAATCTCCTGTATCGTGGTGGTTGGTCTCATCCCCTCCAGTCTCATCAGTTAATCTGCAGCCTTATCATCGCGTTCCAGCGAGAGCGCCGGCCCGCTAAATCCCGCCGAAGGTTGCTTTAATGTCGGTTTGAGGTCATTTTGGCAACATGGCGCCTCACAGCTTGGCTTGCTCAGTGGGGGCCACACGATGCTCCCTGCGCCCCTCAATCACTGGTTGAATTTGCGATCCGAGGAGGAGCCATCGCACATATACTACTGAACCTCTGCGTTTAGCTCTACTAATCCCCGGAGGAGATGGGGAGCAGCCGACTATAGTAATTTAGACTGGAGGGAGGAGAGGAGATATATGGATAGTGGCTGCGGTGAAGGAAGCCCCTAACGAATCAGACCGTGGGGGTGAAAACTCCAACCCACAGCACTTTCCCTGAAGTGTCTGATATGAGATAAAGTAAAGCTGAGAGATTTAGCTAAGTCTTCATATTCAGAACACGGCTTAAACTGTGTGACGATATCTTAACTCTGGTGATGCCACAGTGATGCCTCTTCTTTAAAAAGATGCCATAGTACTTAGTGCCTGTTATATTCTCTATTGCTAATGTAGGATTATATAATATGGGATTTAATCTGGGATTTATTATCATGGCACAAGATGGCTTAATTAACCAAAGACTACGTGCATTAATTACATTAATGGGCTAAATCCAATAATCATTAATCTCATGTGTGGCAGTACACAAACTTAATACTAAACAGGGGCCTGTATGGCTTAGTTGGTAGAGGGAGTTTGCAACGCCAGGATTGTGGGTTTGATTTCTGGGGCCACCCATATGCAAAAATGTACGCAGGCATGACTGTAAATTGCTTTTGGCATATATTAACGCATTGTAAGATAAATGAGCGAGTAAGTCCGTTTTTCAGATGCAAAGGCAGGACTAACCGTTTTGTATACAGTATATGGCAGGATAGGACATACTCATTTCGACCTCAAATCAAGTGGACACACCAAACCAATATACACAATATACAGTAGATTCCTACAGCTCTGAGCTGGATTTCCCAAAAGCATCTTAAGGCTAAGTTCAGGGGCAGAGTGGGACAAAAATTCAGCCTTGGCATTACTACACGATACCATATGTGTTATTTCATAGTTTTGATGTCTTCATTGTTTTTCTACAATGTAGAAAATAGTACAAATAAAGAAAAACCCTTGAATGAGTAGGTGTATCGAAACTTTTGACTGGTATTGTATCAAACACAGGAAAATCACCTTTTTGACTTCACTAGGCCTAAGTGAATAGTCAACCATAGAATCCATAACGATCCAGGTCGTAGTCATGCTTAAGTCACCCACAAACAACATCATCCATAGCTTTGGTGACTCAAGGATGATGTACACACTGTGAGACATCTTTATTACTGTCAGACACATCTTGAGTCGTTACGACACGTATCCTGATGCCCACAGAGACAGAGAGTTGATGAAGAGGTATTCACTGGGCTTCCATGGCGTCCTGATGAAGATGCTCAGCTACTTATGGTGGAAGAACCACAGTCATCTGTGGCTGGTATATGCCAAACCTGTCTCTTCTGAACTGTGCAACTGATTGTAGAACAAGGACATGTGTCCAAGAGCAAATAACAGAAATCATGGCAACTCCACTCCATATAATTCTTAGCCCAATTAATTCAAACCCAAACAGAAATAATAGGTGTGAATCCTGAATAACAAGTAAGAAGGTTTGATTGGTGGTTGTAGTGGTGCAGGATTCTATTTATACATGGTAGGAGAAGAGGACTGAATTGTTTTTTGGGATCACTGCACACAATAAAACAAGGATTTAATGTATGAAACACTCAAGTGTACAACAATTACAGTATATATTTTTTTCACATCTCTCTCTCCTTTCCTTTAAGAGCAGGGATAGTCCAACACAGCTTGGATGAGACATAGAGGAATTCTGACCACGGTATGTTCAGCATACACCAGTGTTAGCTTGTCTGTATTTGGTCATGTAAAGGTCTGTGGAAAGAGAAAGGTGGAGTGGCTGAGCACGTAAATATAAATGGGACTGAGTCCACCTCTCTCATCATCATAGAGCATACACAGGCATACACACACTCCCTCTCCTGCTTAGCGCTTGCAACTTATTCAAAGCACGGTTCCCCTTCCTGCCTTTACAGTAATTGGCTACTCTCTCATTAGTGGACTTACAGTAATGACCACTAAATTGTACTCAGGTCGCTTTGTCAAGGATTCTTTATTCTCCTTTTCTTTTTTCTTCTCTATTATATTTAGTTTCCTGTCTGCTATTTTCAGATTTACCTCATTTCAACAACAAAATTAAATAATTTATTTCACCTTTATTTAACCAGGTAGGCCAGTTGAGAACAAGTTCTCATTTACAACTGCGACCTGGCCAAGATAAAGCAAAGCAGTGCGACAAAATCAACACAGAGTTACACATAAACAAACATACAGTCAATAACACAATAGAAAAGAAAAATAGAAAAATCTATGTACAGTGTGTGCAAATGTAGAAGAGTAGGGAGGTATGGCAATAAATAGGCCATAGAGGCGAAATAAATACAAATCAAATGTTTTACAAATCAAACATACCACACCTCAATCTATGACAATCCAATTGGATTGTAAATTGAAAGTGAAGCGTGTCATATTTAAACTAACAGGGGGTGAAGAGAGAGGAGGAGGACTGATGACAGTGCAATGAAAGTAGCAAGGGAGAGCTCGCTCTCTCTCTCTCTCTCGCCCTCGCCCTCGCCCTCTCTGGAGGGTAAAACCATCCCTCGTTCCCTGGGGCAGTCGAGTGAGTGTCTCTATGTACACACACTGGACTCTACCCATACACTAACACGAAACGTTAAGAACACGTTCCTAATATAGTTTACTGTTGTTTACAAAGCATGTGACAAATAACATTTGATTTGAGTGGCAGACAGCACACATGCACCCAAGTCTGTGTGAAATCTTGGACTAAAGGTTACATTTTCAGATGTATAAAATGTGACACAGAACAAATTGTGTTTGGTGTAAATGCATGAAATGTGGCATCAACGTCGTTAGTACAAGTGTCTAGACAGGCCACATTGAAATTTGAAAATTGTCGTAATCTACCATACATCCAGTGTCAATCAAATGACTCAGCATATGTATGTTGTAAATGTATTTCAGAATTCAATTATTTAAAAGCATATTGTATTGCTATTTCAACTGTTCTAGTCCCAAATATGACAAATATATATATGATTGTCACGACTTCTGCCGAAGTCGATGCCTCTCCTTGTTCGGGTGGTGCTCGGCAGTCGACGTCACCGGTCTTCTAGCCATCATTGCTCCATTTTTCATTTTCCATTGGTTTTGTCTTGTCTTCCTACTCACCTGGTTCCAAACCCCTTCATTACATGTTGTTTATTTAACCCTCTGTTTCCCCTCATGTCCTTGTCAGAGATTGTTTGTTGTTATGCTCATGATATTCGATTGGTGCGTGACGGGTTCTTGTACCCACGTTTATTTTATTATGTACTTTGGTTTTGTTTTACGTTATTAAACTACTCCATTTATACCAAGTTTGATTCTCCTGTGCCTGACTTCCCTGCCACCTACACACACGTCATGACAATGATTTAACTCATTGTCGTTTGTGATATACAGCTGTTTCTGTATGGTACTATATTCATTCTTTGGATACATGGGGTTACTGTTTTACACATTTCAGGAATCAAGTCGTGAATATATTTTCCAATGATCAGATCTTAATTTTTGCTATATACTGCACAGTCCCTTCAGAAAGTATTCACACCCCTTGACTTTTTCCATATTTTGTTGTGTTACAAAGTGGGATTAAAATGGATTTAATTGTCATTTTTTTGTCAACGATCTACACAAAATACTCTAATGTCAAAGTGGAAGAAAATTGGGAAAAAAAATGTATTCATGGAAAATAAAACACCAATGTGTCTTGATTAGATAAGTATTCAACCCCCTGAGTCAATACATGTTAGAATCACCTTTGGCAGAGAGTACAGCTGTGAGTATTTCTGGAAAAGTCTTTAAGAGCTTTGCACACCTGAATTGTACAATATTACATTATTCGTTTTAATTCTTCAGGCTCTGTCAAGTTGGTTGTTGATCATTGCTAGACAGCAATTTTCATGTATTGCCATAGATTTTCAAACCAATTTAAGTCAAAACATTCAACGTCATCTTGGTGAGCAACTCCAGTGTATATTTGGTCTTGTGTTTTCATTTATTGTCCTGCTGAAAGGGTAAATCTGTCTCCCAGTGTCTGTTGGAAAGCAGATTGAACCCGGTTTTCATCTAGGATTTTGCCTGTGCTTAGATCTATTATGTTTCTTTTTATCATAAAAAAACTCCCTAGTCCTTGCCAATGACAAGCATACCCATAACATGATGCAGCCACCACCATGCTTGAAAATATGAAGAGTGATGTGTTGTATTGGATTTGCCCCCAACATCACATTTTGCATTGAGGACATAAAGTTAATTGCTTTGCCACAATATTTTTATTCTGTACAGGGTTCCTACTTTTCACTCTGTCATTTAGGTTAGTATTGTTGAGTAACTACAATGTTGTTGATCCATCCTCAGTTTTCTCCTATCACAGCCTTTAAACTCTGTAACTGTTTTAAAAACACCATTGGCCTCGTGGTGAAATCCCTCAGCAGTTTCCTTCCTCTCCGGCAACTGAGTTAGAAAGGACGCCTGTTTCTTTGTAGTGACTTGGTGAATTGATAAACCATCCAAAGTGTAGTTAATAAATTCACCATGCTCAGATGGATTTTCAATATCTGCTTTTTTTATTTTTACCCATCTATTAATAGGTGCCCTTCTTTGCGAGGCATTGGAAAACCTCCCTGGTCTTTGTGGTTGAATCTGTGTTTGAAATTCACTGCTCAACTAAGGGACCTTACAATTATGTTTATGTGTGGGGTACAGATATGAGGTACTACAGTCATTAAAAAATCATGTTAAACACTATTATTGCACACTTAGTCTTACTCCATGAAATGTATTATGTGACTTGTCAAGGAAAGAGGTTAAATACAGTACGTATTGACTCAAAACATTTCAGCTTTTCATTTGGAATTCATTTGTAAAAAATTCGAAAAACATAATTCCACTTTGACATGATGGGTTTTGTGTGTAAGCCAATGTCACAAAATATCAATTTAAACCATTTTTATATTTAGGCTGTAACACACTTTCTGAAGGCATTTTATATTTATGTATTCACATGACTTGATTCATGAAATGTGCTAAAAAAAAACAGCAAACCTATGCATCCAAAGACTAAATATAGTAGTGGCCGATTTAAAACATTTCTTCAGATTTGTCTATCAGTAAGCTCAGAGAACAAGTGTACCAAAGGACATTTTAACTTTCCGTAATGGACATTAATGGGTAAAAAAAAAACAGCAAGCTCAAGGCTGCCATTGATCTGCGCTGGTCTGACCGAGCCGATCAGCCTATCATGGCCCTGGAGATTGACAGACACTCATTTTCAGGTAGGATGGGGGCGGGTGTGATGTGTCATCGATTGACAGGCTGTCTCTGAGCATTGAACCATGGTTGGCGGCGTCACTGAATCGGTCTAACCAAGTGTGTGGAAGGTGGGGCGGCGGCTCTACAGATTAACCATCACACCTTGGTAGCGATGACAGGTAAAGAATCAGCCTGTCAGACTGGCCCCTCCCACATCTGCAGCAACAGGTAAAATTAAAGCACCTATCAGCCTCCAGCACTGACAGGAGGCAGTCAGCCCTGATACACACACACAGACCTGCTCACTCTCGCAAGCTCTTTCTATATCTCTCCCTTGTTCTGGCACACACACACATGCACTATATCTCTCTTTTTTTATCACTCTCTTTCTCTCTATCCTCACTCTCTTTTTTTATCCCCCCTGCCTCTCTGTATTCCTCTGCCCCTCTGTAAAATATTGATTTCCCCTAACTCTTTTCTTTCTCCAGTAGCTCTTTCCTGCAGTCAAATTACCTAGTGGCCTCATGGGTAGAATGTTATCAATATTTTTCATAATTAATAAAATAGAAATGTAAACTCTGGAAATACAGTGTTTCTGTGTCAAACAGTTTTGTTATATTTCAGTCTTCTGTGATGTATATAAAGCGTAATATTGGGATGCGAACTGAAAATGGAATACATTTCAACTCTATATCTGACATGGTAGAGGCCTCTTCTTCTTTGTAAGCCCATAATCATGTGTGTGAGGGGTATACTTTTGTTTCAAAGTAGATTTCTTTAAGACGACCAAGAAACGCTGTGACCCTGTTTTAGCCCGCTGTAGAAAAAGGTTATAGGAATAGAGTGATGAGAAAGAGGAGGTATACAAAACAAATCGGACCTCCTGTTTCTCATCCCTCCATCACTCCAGACTTCAAACCCTCTCAGTGCTTGACATTGCTGTTGCTACCCCCCCAACCCCCCCCCCCCCCAAAGAGAGTCAATCAGATGTAGTTGTTGCTTGCTGAGTGTCATTTAGTCACCAGCGACACGTCGCTTCACTGGCTGTCATACTTAGACCATTGAGGATGTTTTTACACACACTCACGTCTCATCAATGTCAGCTCAGCAGTATGCAGAGATGTGTGTGTGTGCGTGCGCACCCTGCCATTCATAAACTGAATGGACCAGAGGCATATAGACAGAGGCGTCAGTTCACCCAAGACGAGTAACTCATTTCCTGTATCCTGTTGTTGGAGGGTGAGGGGGAACTCTGGAGATAAATCTTTCTCTGCCTCTTTCTCCTTTCTCTCTCTTTCTCTCTGTCTCTCTCTCTCTTTGTCTCTCTCTCTCTCTCTGTCTGTCTCTCTTTCCCCATATAGACAGGCTTTAAGATTATAGGGTCTCTTTCCCCAGCTAGACAGGCTTTCAGATCATAGGGTCCCCCCACCCTCTCTCCTGATTTAGCGTGGGATTCGGTGGATGCCATTACTCAAACACAGGCTGTCAGTGCAGATAACAGTTGTCCGTTGTTGAACACTGCACAGAGTGCTGCCTAGACTGCCAAAATCTGGAACCATTTTTCACTCTTCACTTTGCATGATTTCACATTCAGCTTTTTACATGGCCGCTCTATCAAAGCCATAAACCAGGGAATTTTAATAATTATTTGAAAGACTTTGTCACATATCTTAAAAATCATAATTAGTGGGGAAAATGACTGCTTCATTTTGTTGATTCAGCATCTTATGAAATGTACACGTGTAGATCCACAGCAGAATAGTTGGACGGTTTTCCTGATAAATGTATCAGTCTAACTGACCGTCTCTCTGAGCAACAAGCACTACTCTATACCTAATATAGTATGTTTTTTGTGAGGGGGTTTGCTACTGTTCTTGATCTCCGTTTCTCATATCCAAATTGGTATTTTATTTCTGGATATCTAGTGCTTTCTAGTGGTCAATACCAGGATGAGCTGGTTGAGAATTAGTTGTGCCGGTAGTCCATACCGGTCAGCACCAGTCCACCTCAACCACTCATGAGCTGACTGTATGAAACACCCCTTTGTTTGGCTTCACAGTGGGTGGTCCCGCTAGACGCCATGGCAACGAGGGAGGAAGCATGTGGTTTAGCCGTTTCCTGTTCCATGGATGACAGCCTGGTTGGGTGTGTGTTATTGATGTGCTGTTGACGTGTCATTGTGAAGACAGTCACGCTCTGAGAGAACATGTTCCTCTGACTTGCACCTGTTCCCAACACTCCCAAAGCCATACGTTCACCTCCCTCTCCCTTCCCATTAAATACGTAGTCCAACCCATCATCGAACTTGCTTCGAATGGTAGTGTCTGTTCGAGCCATTCCTCTGCTCTCTTTGTCATTATAGTGAGATCCCAGTGGCATCCGGAGCTCAATGTGTTTGGTTCATCTATAGCTCTGTCAGTACCGGGCATTAGTGATGGGTCATTCGCGAAGGAGCAGCTCTTTTTGAACAGACAGGGAACCAAATCGCATCTGTGAAAGAGCCTTTCATTTGGCTCTCTAATTTGCATACTTTTACCACTTTTTTTTGTTTTTAAATCCAGACAATTATCTGCATTAAAAAAAAAACAGTGCAGAAACAATAGGTCGTGAGGGTAGAGCCTACTTTTGGTCCACACCCATTTTTTGCAGTACATAAAAAATCAATTTGCAGGCCATCTAATCATTTGGTCAGGTAAATATTTATTTGAACTCACGTCACAAGCTGATGTTACACGCCTCGGACTGAGACGTGGTCAGCATATAATAAACCTGTAAAACAGATGAGACTGGAAATAAGGTGTCTGGTTCGTGGACAGCTTTGCTCAGAATTTATTAAAGGCGACCAAAAGGTTCTTGAAATAGCTCTTTCGTATTGTCCTTTTTATAATGTCATACAAAAAGAATCACTCACATATACTGTACATCATCCATCACATACACATGTGGAAATAGGATTTAGGTCCAAATGTGTCTAACACAGTCATACTCTCACTCATTCATTACCCAGTGCAAGACCATTCACATACACATGCATACTGACCTATCCACTGCTTAAAACGGTTCATTTTAACTAGCATGCATAGCTAGAAACACAGTAGAGTGGAACTGACTAAACCTCCCTGAGAAACAATGAGCAGCAGAAAGATTACATATACAGTATACATGATTAAATGGAGCCATAGAGATATGAAATAAAAGTGACAGGAGCTACGAAACACATAAATGGCACCCAGGAAGTAATTTAATTTCTCCCTTTTTTTTCTCTAATTAAGCAGCGTGGCTTGGCACACAGCACAAACTCTTGCAACAACTTCACAAAACCATCAAATCGTAAAACCGCTAACTGTTTGTTAGTAGTATATTTTACTTACTAGTAACAATAAAGTGTTTAAGTTAATACATTATACCGACCTGTAAAACAGGGGAAATGATGAGACTGGAAATAAATTAGCGCCAAGGTCAAAGTACATCACCAACCAGAGCTCCCAAACATCGCAGTCTCCCCCTTGTGGTGACACTTAGTATAAATTACTTCCAGTGTAACGTCTGGAAGACATTCTTAGACAGAATATTTAGTTAGAAAAATAATGTGCACATCTCTTAAATAAAAGATAGTGAAAATAACACATAACGGTGACCATAAATATGTGTGTCACACTGACATAATGGCAGGCAATGTTTTACGCTTTACATTAGAGTTGCAATTTTTTTGTGGTTTCAGGGAAGGGATAGTGAGGTAAGTGCAGTCATTTTTTTACATTCTGTCAGACCCTGATCTTTTGCCAGTTTGTCTTGTCTTGTCAGGTCGTACCAGTATGTTTTTTCCTGTTCCCAAGTTTTTGTTTCTAGTCTTCCCGGTTCTGAACCTTCTGCCTGTCCTGACCCTGAGCCTGCCTGCTGTCCTGTATCTGCCTGACAATAACCTGGATTACAAACCTCTGCCTGCCCTCGACCTGCCCTTTGCCTGCCCCCTGTGTTAAAATAAATATCTGAGATTCAAACTATCCTGTGTCTGCATCTGGGTCTTATCCTGAGTCGTGATACATCAAATCAAACTGTATTAGTCACGTGCGCCGAATACAAGTGTAGACCTTACCGTGAAATGTTTACTTACAAGCCTTTAACCAACAGTGCAGTTCAAGAAGAGTTAAGAAAATATTTACCAAATAAACTAAAGTAAAAAAATAATAAAAAGAAACACAATAAAATAACAATAATGAGGCTATATACAGGCGGTACCGGTACTGAGTCAGTGTGCGGGGGTACAGGTTAGTCGAGGTCATTTGTACATGTAGGTAGGGGTGAAGTGACTATGCATAGATAATAAACAGCGAGTAGCAGCATTGTACAAAACAAATGGAGGGGGTGTCAATGTAAATAGTCCAGTGGTCATTTGATTAATTGTTCAGCAGTATTATGACTTGGGGGTAGAAGCTGTTAAGGAGTCTTTTGGTCCTAGACTTGGCGCTCCGGTACCGCTTGCCATGCGGTAGCAGATAGAACAGTCTATGACTTGGGTGACTGGAGTCTCTGACAATTTGATGGGCTTTCCTCTGATACCGCCTATTATATAGGTCCTGGATGGTAGGAAGCTTGGCCCCAGTGATGTACTTTGCTTGTTTGGTGGTTTGTCTGAGGGCAGAGTGGGGTTTCTTATAAGCGTCCCGCTCCTTGAAAGCGGAAGCTCTAGCCTTTAGCTCGATGCTGATGTTGCCTGTAATCCATGGCTTCGGGTTGGGATATGTACGTACGGTCACTGTGGGGATGACATCGTCGATGTACTTATTGATGAAGCCGAATGAATCGGATGAATCCCGGAACATATTCCAGTCTGTGCTAGCAAAACAGTCCTTTCGCATAGCATCCGCGTCATCTGACCACTTCCGTATTGAGCGAGTCACTGGTACTTCCTGCTTAGTTTTTGCTTGTAAGCAAGAATCAGGAGGATAGAATTATGGTCAGATTTGCCAAATGAAGGGCAGGGGAGAGCTTTGTATGCATCTCTGTGTGTGGAGTAAAGGTGGTCTAGAGTTTTTTTTTTCCTCTGGTTGCACATGTGGCATGCTGGTAAAAATTTTGTAAAACTGATTTAAGTTTGCCTTCATTAAAGTCCCCGGCCACTAGGAGCACCGCTTCTGGATGAGCATTTTCTTGAGGGTAGCAATACCTCGAGACTTCTTTAATATTAGACATCGTGCACCAGCTTTTATTAACAAGTAGAAACAATCTTTGGTTTAGATACAAGCATCATGAAATCTCTAACACAGTAAAGTAATTTGAATTGGTGAAAATCAGTTTTTTGGACTTGACTTACTTGCTACCTTTTCCATGTGATTTCTTCCCGCACGGAATATTTGCTGAAATTATTAATTTTCTGTATGGTTTCTTAATCAAAAGGGCACCATAGAACTCTCCCAGAAAAGGGTGGCCTCAATTAGTTTACCCCTTTGGCTCAACATACCCCACTCACCCTGTCACGCCCTGACCATAGAGAGCCCTCAGAGTTCTCTATGGTGTTTTAGGTCAGGGCGTGACTAGGGGGGTTTCTAGGTATTATATTTGTATGTTGGTGTGTGTGTATGGTTCCCAATTAGAGGCAGCTGATAATTGTTACCTCTATTTGGGGATCATACTTAGTGTGTCCTTTTTCCCACCTGCTACGAGGGATATTGTTTTGTATGAGTGCCTATGTGTGCTACGTATTTCACAATCGTTATATCTTTGTTGTTTTGCAAGTTTCACTATCATTAAAATGTGGAACTCTACTCACGCTGCGCCTTGGTCCAATTATTCATTCGACGGTTGTGACAGAATATCCCACCCAAACAGGACCAAGCAGCGTGCCCAGGAGGTGAAGAAGAGTTGGTCATGGGAAGAGATACTAGGTGGATGCGAGACCCTTCCTTGGCGGGATTCGCCGAGGAGTAAAGGAGGACAGCGACGACGCCGGGGTCCGCGGCCACAAACAACCCAAGGGCAACCCCACGTTTTTTTGGGGGGGGGGGGCACAAGGACCTTTCGGCCGAGGAGAGAGCCAGAGACCATCTGGGAGTCGATGGAGCAGTTTGAGGAGGGATATTGGAGAGAGATGTTGGCTAGGAGTATGCTGCAGCGCAGGCGTTTTGAGGAGCGTGTCATCAGTCCGGTGCAACCTGTGCCGGCTCCTCGCACCAGGCCTCCAGTGCGCCTCCCCAGCCCGGTACGTCCTGTGCCGGCTCCCCGCACTTGCCCTGAGGAGCGTGTCATCAGTCCGGTGCAACCTGTGCCAGCTCCACGCACCAGGCCTCCAGTGCGCCTTCCCAGCCCGGTACGTCCTGTGCCGGCTCCCCACACTCGTCCACCAGTGCGTATGTACAGTCCGGAGTCTCCAGCGACGGTCTACAGCCCGGAACCTCCAGCGACGGTCTACAGCCCGGAACCTCCAGCGACGGTTCACAGTCCGGAGCTTCCAGTGACGGTTCACAGTTCAGAGCCTCCAGTGACGGTTCACAGTTCAGAGCCTCCAGTGACGGTCCACGGTTCGGAGCCTCCAGTGACGGTCCACAGCCCGGAGCCGGCACGGCGTCCAGTCCCGCTCCATGGCCGGAGCCTTCCTCTGCGCCGGTGCTCAGTCCAGGCACGGCGTCCAGTCCCGCTCCATGGCCGGAGCCTTCCTCTGCGCCGGTGCTCAGTCCAGGCACGGCGTCCAGCCCCGCTCCATGGCTGGAGCCTTCCTCTGCGCCGGTGCTCAGTCCAGGCAGGGCGTCCAGTCCCGGCTCCATGGCCGGAGCCTTCCTCTGTGCCGGTGCTCAGTCCAGGCACGGCGTCCAGTCCCGCTCCTTGGCCGGAGCCTTCCTCTGTGCCGGTGCTCAGTCCAGGCACGGCGTCCAGCCCGGCTCCATGGCCGGATCCGCGGTCTGAGCGGGTGCTACGTCCCGCACCAGAGCCGCCACCGACGCTAGTTGCCCACCCTAACCCTCCCCAGTTTCAGGTCGGAGATCATACTTAGTGTGTCCTTTTTCCCACCTGCTACGAGGGATATTGTTTTGTATGAGTGCCTATGTGCGCTACGTATTTCACGATCGTTATATCTTTGTCGTTTTGGAAGTTTTACTATCATTAAAATGTGGAACTCTACTCACGCAGCGCCTTGGTCCAATTATTCATCCGACGGTCGTGACACACCCCTACAGTCTCTTTTAGCTGAACGGAGCTAAATGATCAGGCTCACCGAAAAGACTGGGAATGCCCATCACTAATAGGCATGTCTGTGACTGCGTGACAACATGTATGTATGATGTATGTTTCAGCACACACTATATGTATTTTCTTGAGTCTCTCTGTGTGTGGCCTAGCTGAAAAGTATTTGAATGGTCTGCATTAGCTTCATACTAACTGTCTGTCTCTCACGAGAGGCCCTTTTGGTGTGTTTCTTTGCATGTGTGGCCTTGGTGAAGAGGATCAGAATAGTTTGCGTAACTCTGGGTTATAGCATTTTGTATAAACCACATATACTGTACTGTGGGTTATTGGTCCTGGTGCTGTAACAAAAACAAGACCTCAAAGTGACATATATATATATATACACACACACACACACACACATATATATATATATTCTCTCTCTCTCTCACACAAACACACACAGTCTTGTATAACTAACCTTGTGGGGACACATAGTTCAGTCCCGTTCAAAATCCTATTTTCCCTAACCCCTAAACCTAACGCTAACCCTTACCCTAACCTTAACCCTAACCTTCACCCCAAAACGCAACCTTAAGCCCAACCCTAAACTTAACCTTAGCACTTAACCCTAATTCTAACCTTAACCCCCTAGAAATAGCATTCGACCTTGTGGGGACTAACAAAATGTATCCAGTTGGTGAAATATTTGTTTGTTTAATATTCTTGTGGGGACTTCTGGTCCCCACAAGTATAGTTAAACTCGTCCCCTCCCACACACACAGATCTGCTGATCCGGCTCCAGGTTCTATCCTGGGACCGATCAGAGCACCAAGGTGAGGTGAAAAGGGGTGAGGATGAGGACCAATTGAGGAGTTGGCTGTCGTTTGGTTAACGCTCCGCCACACAACCCCCCCGCTGACAGCACTGACATATTTATTCCAACACATGCATCCTCCCCGGAATGTTATTCCTACAGTCTACACTCTTAGAAACAAAGATTTGTTCTTAAAGGGGTACACTTGTCCCTGTAGTGGTACCCTGAAAGGTATGTCATTTGTACCATTTAGTTATAGGTAGCAAATTGTACCCTTGAAGTTCGTACCATACCCTTTCCTGCAGTCAACTGAACAAATCACCCTCTAGTGGCCTCATGGGTGGAATAATTAATAAACATGAATTAACCCCTAAGGTCGATGTCTGCACCCTTGTTGAAATCTAATTAGCATAACACAAATAATACCCATAAAAATATGTCTGTTTTTTGTTGCATTGGATGTGTCTCAATCTACCACATCCGCAGTGAAAGTTGACATCCTGAAAACCGGCCTTCTCACTAAATCGTCAAAACAGTTTTGCCTACAAATGATTATGACCCATCTATAGGACTCTCACTAACATGATAGTGTTCTCTGTTTTGCTCTCCCCCCCTGCTAATAGCAGTAAGGCCAAAAACATTAGTTTTATTAAATATTTGTTATATACTTCAAGGGGTCTTAAAATGTAAATCAAATAGCTAAATGATCCTTGGTATGACCTTCTTAAAACAATACCATATAGCTTAGTAGACCCTAACACAGTGGTCTGAATCTCTTGGTTTGCAGGCCACAACCCGGCAAGTCACATTATACTGGTTTGCAAAGGGATATGTAATTCCTATTGGAACTTTTAATCACACGCAACCTGCATTTATAATGACTGGTGTGGAAAATGTATAAATGAGACTACCTAGCTGGAACAACCATCTCAGTAACTGGTGGAATAAATCCAACTACTAACAGGTTGGATTAGTTTAGAAAAATGTATGTAATTTATATTTGTGTAGCATCAGATCAATCAATCAATGTGCATGCCATGTGGCTCTGCTTGCAACGCAGCGCCAGGGTTGTGGGTTGGGGACCAATATGAAAATGTATGCACTCACTACTGTAAATCTCTCGCGATAACAGTGTCTGCTAAATGACTAAAATGTAAATGCATGCAAAAACATGGTTTCTGACAGTGTGATGATTGTACTTTTATTTTACAAATGTGTATATTCAAAATATTTGGTAAAAAAAAAACATTACCATTATACTACATTATCCTCACATGTACCCTACAAGGTACTGAACAGTACCATGTGAGATTATATGTGTACCTTTTGAAGTTACATTATGTGTAATTTGATCCCCCCGGGAATACTACGGTACGCTAGCTGTACCTTATTTCTGAGTGCAGACTGTCCGGGTGTGCGGTTCTAGGCGGGTCCGGATGGTTCTAGGCGTTCCAGATGGTTCTAGGAGTTCAAGGGACTGCGCCACGTACACTGACCCCAAAACAGGCATGAGTCCAGGCTAGGCATGGGGACAGGCATGGGAAAGAGAACAGGCAGGCAGACTGGCTGGTTGGCTGGCTTGCTGGCAGGCTGACAAACAGCACACGAGTACCATATGTATTAAGTCCTTTGACCACATGATGGCGATATTGTAATGAAAGAACAGTCATAGGAAATGACACTAAACTTGAGTTAGAAATTGCCCCTAAACACAGATCTAGGGTAAGATTATCCTAGTCTGTAGATGTCAGAGGTTGAGGGAAACTTCTCTCTCCTCTGTGTAAAATGTATGATATCTGCATGTCGTCACTGTGGATGATGAACCTATGATTAAACTTGACAATGTAATCAAGCTATCGGAAATGTAGAATGAATATCTGCTTTTATCTATATATCAAATGTACTGATTATTTCATTAAGGCTAGATTGAAATTAGGGTTTGGAGGGTGATTTAGAATGTGTCCCTATGACTATGTTGAACGAAAAGACAGTGCATTCTTATCCTGTAGCCTACTGATATGATCTGTAAGTGTTGAAGAGGTAGTTACATACATTGCATTTGCCCTACATTTAGAAGACCGTAGTGATCTTATTTTTATTTAACTATGCAAGTCAGTTAAGAACATTATCTTATTTTCAATGACAGCCTAGGAACAGTGGGTTAACTGCCTTGTTCAGGGGCAGAACAACAGATTTGTACCTTGTCAGCTCGGGGATTTAAACTTGCAACCTTTCAGGTACTAGTCCAATGCTCTAACCACTAGGCTACACTGCCGCCTTAGTCATGGCCCGAAGACAAAACAGCGGAGAGTGCTTTCAATAATGCAATTCTCGAGCGGCCTCTCGTTCTCTGGAACGAACAGAAGAGAGTAGGCTACAGAGGAGGAGGAAATGGAGGAAAACAAGATGATGACGGCGAGATGAATCTCGTTTTTTCAGTCAGTAGTTGCTGGGAAACGGGATGCTTATCGTAAGTCTGGGTGGAGGCTCAAGGAGCTGATGAATTGTGACCGCTGACTTCTGGGAAGCTCTTCCACGTGTATGTGTGTGAGAGCGAGAGAGCGAGAAAGAGGCCGCAATCATATAGCCTAAACCACCCCATTGCCGGTAAAATCAATTCCGGTTGCATGGATGGTCATCATCCCTGGCACAAACTTTCAGGTTTCCAGGAATAAGGGCTAGAAAATGCTATAATGATGAAAAAGTGCTTGGATTAGGCTACTGAGCAAATCTGTCAATTCAGAGAATCCCTACAACCAAGTCAATTCAATGATCTGACTGTATACATTAGTGTGCATACATGCACACGCTCAATGCTTAAAGGCCCAGTGAAGGCAAAAACGGGATTTTCCTGTATTTTTATATATTTCCACACTATGAGGTTGGAATAATACTACAGAATTGTGAAAAGCATGATAATTCCCTTTTAGTGTAAGAGCGACAGTCCATATGTGCAGACGAAGGATATCAAGGATCTGAAAATATTCTGTTTGGAGGAATGGTCTAACATCACTCCCAATGTATTCTCCAATCTCATAAAACATTTTAGAAAAAGGCTCAGTTCTGTTATCCTTGCAAGGTGAGGTACCATTTTGCGAGGAAAAAAATGACTTGTTACAAAATCTTTTAATCAGAGATTTCCCAATTTTTTCACACAATAACTCAGTATTTGAATGATTTATTTTATACAGGCATGTTTGCTAACCTGTATCAAGGGTGTCAATCATTTCGGAGCCCTCTGTACTAATGTATGTCTTATTTCTGACACAGCAAAGCAGTCAGCACAGTTTTTTAAAATGCTATCTGTACATCAATTTGACCAGCAGAGGGCAGTAAATGCTAGGGAATAATAATGGATGTCAAAAAGACCTGCTGCTGCTCGGATTCTCAATGTGAGTCACCAGCAGACTAGTGATTGGGGAAGAAATAGATAGTTACATATTATATTATTTGCTGCTAGTTGGCTGTACGTGGACCAAACTCCAGTATTTTTCCTTCAGCTTGTTCTCCATCCTCTTTTTAAACTTTTATTTCCATGACTGATCAAAACTAGTTTTCTCATGGCTCTCTCTTGTCCCTCTGCAGCAGACAGATGGTGAGCAATATTAGGAACATCGAATTGCAATAAAATCACAGTATTGAATCGGAATACATAGAATCGTGAGAATCGCAATACCTATTGCATCGGCACCTAAATATCATGATAATATCGTATCGTGAGGTCCCTGGCAATTCCCAGCCCTACAGCAGACTCATAGCTCTACCAGCCCTGCCTTCTCTCTCTCTCTCTCTCTCTCCCTCTCTCTCTCCCTCTCTCTCTTTCTTCGTACACACAGCCACAAGCAGGTGTCTGGTTATGTGTGCTGCGGCCCCACAGCAGATGTTGACAGAATGCACATGTTCAAACACACAAAAACATGCACCTGGATGACTAACAGCTAGGTTGTTATTGAAAATGACAATTTGTTTTCAAGTGACCTACGTAGCTGCCTAAAGGTTCGCAGTAAAGAGAAAACGATTTCTGTAACGCAAGTGCACCAAGAGTGTTTTCACCCAGAAATACACGTTTAACTAAATGCTAGATAATGTAATTGCATAGTTGCCTACTTAGAATCCAAACATAGTAATTGGAAGTTACCTCACACCTCAGTATTGGCTGTTGGCCATTAGCTCAATATGTTTGTAGGGAAAGTTTGCTATGCCTGTCTGTTTGTTGTTTTATAGGGACTAAAGCTGATTCCTCCTTTGTGCTATGGGGGCATATGAGTCCCCATATCCTGTGTTTAGATGGTTGTATCAGTAAGTGTGCAATGTGCAGTGTGCTCCATGAAGCATCAGTAACCAAGGAACAGAGCCACCCAGATACAATCTTTGACATTTTGGGGCAGTTTTACACATATAATGATGCAACACAAAGTTGTTTGATAAGGGCTCTTGGTATGTTTGCCAATGGTAACGGCTCCATTGAAAGCAATTTAAGTAATTCAATCAAGGACAAAATATGTCTGTCTGACTTTTCCAATACAGTTGACAGACCCATCGGTTGCCAAGTTGTCTGTCCTACGTTTTGTAGTTGTTGTACTACTACTGTAAGGATCTCGTGCAAAATAAATCGTTTTATCATTCATGTTACAGGACGGAGGACATGTTATACAATATGACAAGTTTTATATGATTATTTAGAGTAGACAGTGATGTTGCAACATGTACATAACATCAGTCGCTGAACAGTTCCTCAGCAGGGTTTCCGTGTCAACTGCATCAACAACAGGCAACACTGGGCCAGTAACGTGATATCGCCTGACTGAAAAGGACACCTCTGAAGGCACGAGGGTTCCGTCTTGGTGTTGTTCTTCCTTCGGTGTGTCAGACGATTTTCCGTTCCACTGCTGCCTCTGCAGGGGGACAGGGTCATGTGGGGCTGGAATGCAGCGAGTGACGTTCCAGAGTGGCAGAATGCCCCTCTGTGACATCATCAGAATGCTGACTGACCACTGAGGGGCTGCACAGAGGGGTTTATCTTTGGAGCTGCTTTTCAAGCTGCCGCCGGCTAGGGGGGGAAACAGAACGCGTAGAATGGATAGGTGGTGTATCACAGATCCCCATGGGGTTTGAAGTTTGACTTCATTCCAGTCAAATGGCATCCTATGTGTGTTTTTTTTGGGGGGGGGATGCGTGATTACTTATCACTGTTCTCAACCCAATTCTTGTATGCAACAATGTATTAGTTGCATTGCACAATGTCAGGAAGCTCAGTAGTCACTTCTTATTTCTTCTATTATAATGCCAGCATAGCATGCCTATCTCGCACGCATCTCTTTTTCCCTCCGGATCCCACAGCATCAGAAGTGACTTACATAAAGTGTTTACATTACTCTGGTCTAGTGCTGTAAGCTGATACGGCCCTGGACCCATCTTTACTGTAGCTCACCCTATGGGAGCCGTAGATCACACAACACCAATCAGGCCTTTATTCCACAGACCTCTCAGAAATATATATGTATGTGTGAGTGTGTGAGTGAGAGAGTGAGAGAGTGTGAGAGAGAGAGAGACCGAGAATGCCTCTGTCAGAGACTAGTCAAGGTGGTGAATGACCTCAGAATGAACACTGAAGCTAAAAAGCTCTCTGTCTAAGTGCAGCCTTTGACCCTATAGATCATGATATCCTCGTGGACAGACTCCAGAATTGGTTTGGCCTCACAGGCTCAGTACAAAACTGGTTTAGGACTTATCTGAGAAATAGATCATATTTTATTGCCCTAGGTGAGCATGTATCTGAAAAAGTAGCAATCTCATGTGGTGTCCCTCAAGGTTCGATTTTTGATCCTATACCGTTTAGTCTATCTATACATTACCCCTTGGTAGTGTTATTATGAAGCTTGGTGTAAATATTCATAGCTATGTTGATGATACACATCTGTATAGACCCTGGTTAAATGTATCACTGGCATAAATATATTGATGGCACAAGACTTACAACAGCTAAACAAAGGCAAAACCAAGGTTCTGGTTATGGTTGCTAAGGTCCATAGAGAGAAACTGACAACACATATACATTATCTGGCACTAGATACATCCCACCAGGCTAAAACCTAGGTAGGATTTTAGACTGTTTTACATTTTGAGGATCACATATGAAATGTGACCAAATGGCCTTTTTATAACCTAGGAAATATTGCCAAAGTGTATCCGTTTCTCTGCCAGGCCAACACTGAGAGACTAATGCATGGTTTTATTACTAGCAGGCTTGATTGCTGCAATACTCTCCTGTCTGGTCTTCCCCCCCAAAAAACATTAGCCAACTTCACCTGATTCAGAAAGCAGACCAGAAAGAGAGCTCAGGGCTCCCGAGTGGCGCAGCTGTCTTAGACACTGCATCTCAGTGCTAGAGGCGTCACTACAGACCCTGGTTCAACTCCAGGCTGTATCACAACTGGCCGTGATTGGGAGTCCCATAGGGCGGCGCACAATTGGCCCAGCGTTGTCTGGGTTAGGGTTAAGCCGGGGTAGGTCGTCATTGTAGATAAGAATTTGTTCTTAACTGACTTGCCTAGTTAAATAAAAACACCTATTTTAAAGTCTCTGCATTGGTTGCATGTTAGTTTTTGAGTTAATGAAAAAAAAATATATTTATTTTTTTAAGCACTACATGGCCTCGCACCCAAATACATGTCTGATATGCTTTTAAGGTATGTGCCCGGTCAGTCCCTCAAATCTTCCGGCACTGGTCTTTTAGTTGTTCCAAAGAACAGCCTTTCGGTGAGGCTCATCTGTCGCTATGGTCCTGGCATTTGGAGCAGCCTGCCAGAGGATCTGGGGGCCTCAGAAATGTTTGACACTTAAGAAAAAACTTAAAACAGCTGTTTAGCTGTGCTTTTAAGACTAGAAGTGCAGAGACAGTCATTTTTACTGCATTTGAATTTAAAAATTGAAATGTTGTTTTTGGTTGTTTTTAGAATTTTGATAACACAAACTGAATTTGTTATAAGCAGTTTTAGGAGGACATGTCATTTTCTTGTCGGGTGCGCCAAAAAGTGACTTTTTCAAATCCTCTTAGTCATATGCAAGTATTGACGTTGTGATTTCTATATATACTGCTCAAAAAAATAAAGGGAACACTTAAACAACACATCCTAGATCTGAATGAAAGAAATAATGTTATTAAATACTTTTTTCTTTACATAGTTGAATGTGCTGACAACAAAATCACACAAAAATAAATCAATGGAAATCCAATTTATCAACCCATGGAGGTCTGGATTTGGAGTCACACTCAAAATTAAAGTGGAAAACCACACTACAGGCTGATGCAACTTTGATGTAATGTCCTTAAAACAAGTCAAAATGAGGCTCAGTAGTGTGTGTGGTCTCCACGTGCCTATATGACCTCCCTACAATGCCTGGGCATGCTCCTGATGAGGTGGCGGATGGTCTCCTGAGGGATCTCCTCCCAGACCTGGACTAAAGCATCCGCCAACTTCTGGACAGTCTGTGGTGCAACATGGTGTTGGTGGATTGAGCGAGACATGATGTCCCAGATGTGCTCAATTGGATTCAGGTCTGGGGAACGGGCGGGCCAGTCCATAGCATCAATGCCTTCCTCTTGCAGGAACTGCTGACACACTCCAGCCACATGAGGTCTAGCATTGTCTTGCATTAGGAGGAACCCAGGGCCAACCGCACCAGCATATGGACTCACAAGGGGTCTGAGGATCTCATCTCGGTACCTAATGGCAGTCAGGCTACCTCTGGCGAGCACATGGAGGGCTGTGCGGCCCCCCAAAGAAATGCCACCCCACACCATGACTGACCCACCGCCAAACCGGTCATGCTGGAGGATGTTGCAGGCAGCAGAACGTTCTCCACGGCGTCTCCAGACTGTCACGTCTGTCACGTGCTCAGTGTGAACCTGCTTTCATCTGTGAAGAGCACAGGGCGCCAGTGGCAAATTTGCCAATCTTGGTGTTCTGTGGCAAATGCCAAACGTCCTGCACGGTGTTGGGCTGTAAGCACAACCCCCACCTGTGGACGTCGGGCCCTCATACCACCCTCATGGAGTCTGTTTCTGACCGTTTGAGCAGACACATGCACATTTGTGGCCTGCTGGAGGTCATTTTGCAGGGCTCTGGCAGTGCTTCTCCTGCTCCTCCTTGCACAAAGGTGGAGGTAGCGGTCCTGCTGCTGGGTTGTTGCCCTCCTACGGCCTCCTCCACGTCTCCTGATGTACTGGCTTGTCTCCTGGTAGCGCCTCAATGCTCTGGACACTACGCTGACAGACACAGCAAACCTTCCTGCCACAGCTCGCATTGATGTGCCATCCTGGATGAGCTGCACTACCTGAGCCACTTGTGTGGGTTGTAGACTCCGTCTCATGCTACCACTAGAGTGAAAGCACCGCCAGCATTCAAAAGTGACCAAAACATCAGCCAGGAAGCATAGGAACTGAGAAGTGGTCTGTGGTTACCACCTGCAGAACCACTCCTTTATTGGGGGTGTCTTGCTAATTGCCTATAATTTCCACCTGTTGTCTATTCCATTTGCACAACTGCATGTGAAATGTATTGTCAATCAGTGTTGCTTCCTAAGTGGACAGTTTGATTTCACAGAAGTGTGATTGACTTGGAGTTACATTGTGTTGTTTAAATGTTCCCTTTATTTTTTGAGTAGTGTAGTATCAGAAAGAGCAGATTGAGGTTTCTAAAACACTTACCTTTGCCAAATAGAGATGATATTACAAAATATTACATTTTCCAAGAATAACAGTGACCAGCAGATCACCTACAGTGCAATAGATTATGAAAATGCTATATTCAATTTTTCATTATTATGATTATTATTTATTTTTTGGGAAAATATTAGATTTTAGATGTAAATTCATTTTTTTTGTTTGCAAAATGTTATATCCATTGCTTAGCTGGAATAAAATGTTTGTATCCTGTATATTGGACTGTGATACTGTATGTGGTTGTGTCACCTAGCTATCTTAAGATGAATGCACTTACTGTAAATCACTCTGGATAAGATCATCTATTGACTGAAGTGTCAAATGTTTCACATACAGATCTCATATAATTATTTAAAAGATACAGTACCAATCAAGTTTGGACACCTACTCATTGAAGGGTTTTTCTTTATTTTTACTATTTTCTACATTGTCGAATAATAGTGAAGACATCAAAACTACGAAATAACACATTGAATCATGTAGTAACCAAAAAAGTGTTAAACATTATTTTAGAATATTCAAAGTAGCCACACTTTGCCTTGATGACAGCTTCGCACAAAATTAGATCAGGTTATTGTTTACTGTTTGTTATTTGGTTACTGTTATTGGTTACTGTTTGTAACCTCCCAATAAAGCATTTTACAATATCACAGGTAGGGGAAGGGTATCCATCTGCAAGAGTGAAGTTTTGCTTTGACGTCAAGTTAGCTCATATTGTTTATACCTTAGCAGTTGTGCTAGCTAACATGCTACTGAACAGTGACACTTGCATATTGGTATAAAAAGACAGCAACGCATTTACCTAAAAATGTGTTTAGGCAAGTCATCGGTTAGTTAACAAACATTAGTTATCACATTAATTGTGCAAAAATATCATAAATAACGTTAGTTAGCCAAGCAGCTAGCCAAGTAGCTAGCTAAGCAGCTAGCTAAGCGCTAGACAGTCAGTGGCGCTGACAGATTGAAATTCAACAAAGTGTTTCACTATCCCATAAAGCATGACATTGTTAACTAGGCATCAATGAGGTAACATTTTAAAGTTCATTAGGAAGTTTAATTAATAAGTTAGACACTCACTGGAAAACTTTGGCGCGCAGCTAGCTAGATTGCTTAGTTCCCATTTTCCAACAGATTTTTCGAATCCCCCTGATTGGTCGTCAGCTGGTTTTAAAACGCATTGTGTTCACCAGAAACGGCTTCTGGTAAAGTGCTGACAAACAATTCTCTCAAGATTCTATTTGAATCTGTGGCAACAATATTTATTGCCACTAGTGGCAAACAAAAAAAGCCTCTGGCGAACTGTTTGCCACTAGAATAAATATTATTCTTGAAAAAGGTTTGCTGCAGATTCACCATTATTGGCAAACATTTGCAAACTTCTGGCAACATTTTGTGACACACTTGCAGGAAGTTTCATTTTTTATAAGGGAAGTGAGCTGATAAAGAAAAAACACAATCTCTTTCATAATTTCTTCAAACAATAAAAGCTAAATTACCAACAATTCTGAAAATGGATTGTTACATTACAGCCTTATTCTAAAATTGATTAAATACAACATTTTCTTAATCAATCAATCTTTTTTTTTTTTTACTAAAATACATTATTTACATAAGGATTCAGACCCTTTGCTATGAGACTCGAATTTGAGCTCAGGCGCATCCTGTTTCCATTGATCAACCTTGGGATGTTTCTACAACTTGATTGGAGTCCACCTGTGGCTCTTCAATTGATTGGACATGATTTGGAAAGGCACACACATGTCTATATAATGTCCCACAGTTGAAAGTACATGTCAGAGCAAAAACCAAGCTATGAGGTCGAAGGAATTGTCCGTAGAGCTCCGAGACAGGACTGTGTCGAGGCACAGATATGGGGAAGGGTACCAAAACATTTCTGCAGCATTGAAGGTCCCCAAGAACACAGTGGCCTCCATTTAAATGGAAGAAGTTTGGAACCACCAAAACTCTTCCTAGAGCTGCCCACCCGGCCAAACTGAGCAATCGGGGGAGAATGGCCTTGTTCAGGGAGGTGACCAAGAACCCGATGGTCACTCTGACAGAGCTCCAGAGATCCTCTGTGGAGATTGGGGGAACCTTCAGGAAGGACAACCATCTCTGCAGCACTCCACCAATCAGGCCTTTACGGTAGAGTGGCCAGACAAAAGCCACTCCTCATTAAAAGGCACAACAGCCCGCTTGGAGTTTGCCTAAAGGCACCTAAAGACTATCAGACCATGAGAAACAAGATTCTCTGGTCTGATGAAACCAAGATTGAACTCTTTGGCCTGAATGCCAAGCGTCACGTCTGGTGGGAACCAGGCACCGATCATCACCTGGCCAATACCATCCCTACGGTGAAGCATGGTGGTGGCAGCATCATGCTGAGGGGATGTTTATCACCGGCAGGGACTGGGAGAGAAGTCAGGATCGAGGGAAAGATGAACGGAGCAAAGTACAGAGAGCTCCTTTGATGAAAACCTGCTCCAGAACGCTCAGGACCTCAGCCTGGGGCGAAGGTTCACCTTCCAACAGGACAACAACCCTAAGACAATGCAGTAGTGGCATCGGTACAAGTCTCTGAATGTCCTTGAGTGGCCCAACCAGAGCTCAGACTTGAACCCGATCGAACATCTCTGGAGAGACCTGAAAATAGCTGTGCAGCAACGCTCCCCATCCATCCTGACAGAGCTTGTGAGGATCTGCAGAGAAGAATGGGAGAAACTTCCCAAACACAGGTGTGCCAAACTTGTAGCACCATACCCAAGAAAACTTGAGAATTTAATCGCTGCCAAAGGTGCTTCAAGAAAGTACTGAGTAAAGGGTCTAAATACTTATGTAAATGTGATATTTCAGTTTTTGATTTGTATTAAATTTGCAATCATTTCTAAAAACCTGTTTTTGCTTTGTCATTATGGGATATTGTGTGTAGATGTGTGGAAAAAGTGAAGGGGTCTGAATACTTTCCGAATGCGTTTTGGAATGAAACTCTTAATTTATTTTCGTATTGTAATGTCCCCCAAGACCTTTATAAACACAACCAAAGGATTATTTTTCTGATAGCATATATGATATTTATTTATTAGACTGTTAGAATGTTGCAGTCAAAATGGCTACTCGTTGTCGTAGTAAGTGGGGGTAGCGAAGCCCGACAGTTTATGTGTTTAGTTGTCTTAGCCATATTATCTACTTTATTTATTTTATCCCTTTTGCTGCATCAGTCTCTCATTTCTACAGTTATTTTACTATTGTTTTACTATTTGAATTGATCTCTTAATTCTTCATTTTTATTCATGTCTATCTTCGTTTTATATTTGCATAGAAACATTTGGTGTTTTATCTTTCTCACCTTTTATGATTTTATTTGTTAAGCACATTAAAATGCATTTGTTGTGAAAAATGTGCTATATAAAGAGCGTTTGATTTGATATTTAACACAGGTGAACTTCCTGCCTGGGGAAGAAAGCACCTGTTTAATGTATGCAAACCAGAAATGTCATCGAGTCATTTACAGTAAGAGGAAGGACAGAGCGAGAGTCTTAGAACAAAGTACCTGTTTATTGCTTCCCTGCCAGGAATGTGTGAGGCATGGCATACAGTAAATAATTCAGTCTTACAATAGCCATTAGCAGACAGTGGACACACAGGCTCTGGAGGACTTGAGTTTGACACCCCTGGCCAATGTACTGCAACCATTTCAATTTACCAGACCTCTGTTTGGAGTTAACTTTTAATCTGAGACTGGTATAGATCTGGAAAACTCTAGCCAATCAAATACATGAATTGATCAGTTGAGTTCCATAGAGCTGCAAAAATAAGCATCAGACACTGAACCTTGAGGCCCAGAGTTTGACACCACTGGCCTACCTAACCAGTATATTGCGTGACCCGCTTGTACACCCTGACTGTAGATTGCTCTGGACGAGAGCTTGTGTATACTGTGTGACTAAGATGAAGAGCAGTGCTTATAGAGGGGGCAGGACAGTGTACTTCTGTCCCTGGATTCAGTGTTTCCCCCACCCCCTTACTGTGTGGGTTCTGTTGACTGTTTACTGACTCATAGTTGACATAGGTGGGCTTGTATTTCTGTTTTCGCGGAGGGTCGTCTGCATCTTTGCCGGAAAACAAGTGTACATTCAGTTCTCCAGTGCTGACCCACTGAACTGCACATAGTCACCGTGACATGGGAAGAGAGAGTGTGTCTGTGTACTTTGTATCTATAAAAGAAAGAGAGAGAGTGTGGGGTCATCCTGAGGTAGCAACAATACACACACACACACACACACACACACACACACACACACACACACACACACACACACACACACACACACACACACACACACACACACCACACACACACACACACACACACACCCCTACACATACAAAATGATCTTCCCTGGCCAGAGAGCAGGAAAGGAAATCGATAGCTATTAGGAAGCACTTCCAGTACAGTATTATCTTCCCTAGGTCCTTACATGTGCTGGCTATAAGCTATTACTGTAAGACCTAATAAAAGCAGCAATATCTCTCTTGGCTTGGTCATATGCTATTACTGGAATAACTCAAAAGTTATTACATAGTTTTGTTTTTCTCACAATTCGGTAAAAGCTATTTACTGAAAACAAATGACAAAGCCAATTTCTGGAACATTCTGTTTTGTATTTGTACAAAAAAAAAGCCAGGATAGACACTCTCAAAATACCCACCATGAACAGAAAAACTGAAGAAGTTGTCTTGATCAAACCCTAATCCAGACACGTGAGATCAGAATAGAGAGAATACAGCAAGAAATTATCAATTGGATTTTGGAGCTGAGTGTAAAGAACACAATGACCGAGTCATTGTTTTTAGTTTACTCAGAGAGGACACAGAGATATATCAAGACATACCATTCAAGGACAGTTAATAGCGGTGTGATTGGAAGCTGTGCTATTTTAAGACGGGGACATCATGCACTTGGACCCCTCTGAAGCAAGAAAACAAATATATTTTTGACTAGCTGGATGCAGATAAACATCCATAGAGATAATAGGATCTCTATGGATGATGTTCTCCATTGTGATGTCATGTGTTCTGATGTTCTCTGTTGTGATGTCATGGCTTCTGATTATGTGCTGTGATGTCGTCTTCTGATGTTCTCTGTTGTCATGTCTTCTGATGATGTGTTGTGATGTCATGTCTTCTGATGTTCTCTGTTGTAATGTCATGTCTTCTGATGATGTGTTGTGATGTCATGTCTTCTGATGTTCTCCATTGTGATGTCATGTGTTCTGATCTTCTCCATAATGGAAAGTGTTTTGGTGATCTTAATTTTGATGTCATGTATTATGATGTTCAATGTTGTGATGCATAGTTCAGATTATCTGATGATGTCAGCTGTCAGTGGTCTGCCGTTGACAAATATTAACTCAAAGAGAAAAGTCACTCAAAACAATTAGACATCATGTTCAGCATACTGCAATACCTCAGTATGTTAGTTCTGAGTCATCCAACCTGCAGCACGGAGTTTGCGTTTCTCCCCTGAGGGTGAAAAACCAACCCCCTACTCTAAAGGCTAGAGACAAATATCACACACACCTCACAGCTCCTCTCACCTGCACTGCAAACCCTGATCGAGCAGAACTAAATCAGTTTGGATCTAAACTTTGTCACCAAGCAACAGAGATGGCGTCCGTTTAACTGCAAAGGAATGTAGAGAGAAACGTTACACTCACTCCACAGCTCTGTGACAAAACCGTATTCCACAGACCTGCCAACCTGTAATTTAATTAGATTTCCATTTTCACAGTTTAATATCGAGATTCATACCTTCCTTACATAAAGACAGAGAATAGCCTACTGTAGAATGTCCAAGAAATAGCTTGTAGAAATAGCTTGGCTTTGGTACTTGAGCAGATATGTCAACACCATTTTATCTCTGCCAAAATGCACTGATCCCCTTGCAAAACAATGCTCCCAATATTGTAGCAAAAATGATCTTGTACCTCTTTTTTCACTCTTTTTTTCGGTCTGTGAAAAGAGTAGACGGACAGACAAGCAGGCACACACACAGACATGCCCATGTCCATCATCGGCCCTAGTTGATCCTGTGCAGGGTTAATGCCTCTTTATGAGTGGAGCAGCTGCCCAGTCATTGTTACAGGGGCTACAGAGACCCACAGGGGAGAGAGGATGGACAACACAGGGAGCCTACCTCTGACCCCACCAGCCACTACTGCTTCACCTTTGACCTCTTCTTGAAATGATGTCATATAGATTCAAAGCCATGGCTGAGCGTGAGGATTTCCTTCCATGAGGAAACGTGTCGATAACGTCTGGCCACTGCTTGCTTATACGCACAGAACTAGTTAGTCGCTTTCCTTCAGGTCAAGCTGTAGTCATTTTCTATCCAACTGACGTGATTAATAACAACCTCTCTTGTCCTCCGCTGCAATGGACAGTGCCGTTGTCAAATACAAATCAACGTTTATTTGTCACGTGCAGGTGTAGACCTTAGAGTGAAATGCTTACTTACAAGCCCTTAACCAACAGTGCAGTTTTTAAGTAAAAAATAGGTACAATGCATAGTCCGGGTAGCCATTTGATTAGCTGTTCAGGAGTCTTATGGCTTGGGGGTAAAAGCTGTTGAGAAGCCCCTTGGTCCTAGACTTGGCGGCTCCGGTACCGCTTGCCATGCGGTAGCAGAGAGTCTATAACTGGGGTGGCTGGAGTCTTTGACAATTTTTAGGGCCTTCCTCTGACACCGCCTGGTATAGAGGTCCTGGATGGCAGGCAGCTTAGCCCCAGTGATGTACTGGGCCGTACGCACTACCCTCTGTAGTGCCTTGCGGTCGGAGGCTGAGCAGTTGCCATACCAGGCAGTGATGCAACCAGTCAGAATGCTCTCGATATTGCAGCTGTAGAACCTTTTGAGGATCTGAGGACCCATGCCAAGTCTTTTTAGTTTCCTGAGGGGGAATAGGCTTTATCGTGCCCTCTTCACGACTGTCTTGGTGTGTTTGGACCATTCTAGTTTGTTGGTGATGTGGACACCAAGGAACTTGAAGCTCTTAACCTGCTCCACTACACCCCCGGTCGATGAGAATGGGGGCGTGCTCAGTCCTCCTTTTCCTGTAGTCCCCAATCATCTCCTTTTGAGATGATTGTGGCGTGTCAGCAGCGCAGTGTCAGTTGTTAATAGTGCAGTTGTGACGTACAGTATTTGTGCTTGAGGCTATGGTTGCCAGAGACAGACTAACCAAGGGTTAATAGTGTCTTAATGGGGCCAGAGGCCTGTGGGGAGGCCAGCTGTAGCGGCTGCATCTGCTCCACACCCCCTGGGGCTGGGGGGGACTGAGGAGGAGGACAGAGAGGAGAACTTACTGCTTGCTACCTTACTGCCGAGCTGCTGCTTCCATGCCCTTCTCTGTCTCTGCCTACTGCTCAGGTTGCACAGCCCGCACGCCTGAGTCAAAGGGTCATTCATCACAAACACACACATGAGCGTGCTCCTACACACACCACACACACCACCCTCAAACACAAAGATACATACGTGCACCACCCACAAACACAAAGACACACACACACACATTGCCCCCTCCATCCCTATTCACACACACACACGTAAACCCCTCCCACACACACAGACACACACACACACACACACACACAGACACTCACCAACTACCCCTGTGCAGCCACCCCAGTGAGCAGTGAGTCAGCAGATACTAGGTTGTTAACAACACTGGGTTGTTAGAACACTGAGGAGGCAGTAGCATGAGGCATCTGCAGTATAATGTCTTAGTCACCACGGCAACTGTGCCCCTGAGTGTTGTACCGCGACTGAAACTCTTCATTGTTGGAGTTTGTAACAGGTTCTCTCCCTTTGCGCTCCACTCATTCCTCTGCTGTTGTTCAGAGAGTTTTGGTGAAAAGAAGTCATGGGACACTGGTGATTCAGTGTTGACTCCCATTGACTCCCATTCAAAATCAGGGGAAAGTACCTCTTTAGATGTCAAATTATAACATATCTGCAAAACTCCTTAGGCCTCTACTTCATGGCCTTGACACTGTAGCTATTTAGGGTTTCTCTTGATCAGTGAAAACGTATACAGGAGGCACTCAAATAGATACCAACATTAGCAATTCAAGGTGTCGCAGTTACAGTTTACCTGCACATAGTCAAAGTGACAATTGGGAGAGTTGAGAGCAGTGAGTCACTCTTTAAGGTGTGCCATCTTAACCATGGTTAGACCACACGGCTGCGGTTAACAGACAGGGACATGACCCTACAACAGTATATGACTCAGCCTTTTCTGTGTGTGAGGTACCCCCCATGGCACAAACAGCCTGGCAACTCCTCTGTATATTGGTTGTGTGTGCGCGTGCGTGCATGCCTGCCTGACTGTGCGTGCGTGCCGTGTGTGTGCGTGTTAGCCTCACCTTCTGTTCTACCTCTTGCCCTACTCTGATAGTACCCAGGATGATACAGGTGAATCGAGTGGAGTTTCCTACCGCAGAGAAATCCCCCTGAATCTGAATACTGACTTCCTATGTTACATTTGACTGTCTCTCATAGATACACACTGCTGGGCTAGTTTACCCTCAGCTCACCACACACACACCCACACACACACACACACACACACACACACACACACACACACACACACACACACACACACACACACACACACACACACACACACACACACACACACACAGTACTTTGTACTGAGGTCATCAGTACAAAGTAAAATGATAGGAGACAAATTACTTGGAAATTCCAGGTAAGACAGAACAGAAACCTCGAATACATCAACAACAAAAAACACCTGAAACATCTGGATGCTGGATTTTTTGGGTGGATTTGTTAGATTTATTTGGTGTTTTGCCCTTCGGTTGTTGAATCCTCACCTGCCACCTGATGTTGAAGCTGAGACAATGAGACAATGAGAGTGACACAGTCAGTCAGTCGCCTGGATCTGTTAACCACGCGCTGGTCTCGTCTCCGTCCTGCTCCAGTGAGAGGCAGGGATTAACCCCGCTAATGGAGTGTGGTGACCTCTGACCTCTATAACTGGCCCAGTGGCTGGCAGGGTGGAGAGGTCAGCCTGACGTGTATCTGTCAGGAAACCCTTTATTCCCCGGCGTTATCCCTCTAGTCCCCTTCAGCTTGTTCTCCATCGTCTTTTTAAATAGGGAGCCAATTTGTTTTCAACACTTTTATTTCCATGACTAATCGAAACTTGTTTTCTCATGGCTCTCTCTTGTCCCTTGGCAGCAGAAATATGGTGAGCAATATGTTTGGAACATCGAATTGCAATAAAATCACAGTATTGAATTGTATTACATGTACAATCGTAAGAATCGTGAGAATCACAATACATGTCGTGTCGGCACATAACTTTCGTGATAATATAGTATCGTGAGGTCCCTGGCAATTCCTAGCCCTACAGCAGACTCATAGCCCTAACAGCCCTGCCTTCTCTCTTTTTCTCTCTCTCTCTCTTTTTCTCTCTCTTTCTCTTTTTCTCTCTCTCTCTCTCTCTCTCTCCCCCCCTCTCTCTCTCTCTCTCTCTCTCTCTCTGTCTGTGGAGTGGTTGACCTAAGGAACTACAGCAGAGGAGAGGCCATATGCTGCTTCTGCTGTTTCTATTCCCCACTACACTCATTGTTGTCTCTGGGCTTATCTGCCTGTCTGTCTGTGTATGTCTCGCTCTGTCTGTGGATGTGGATGACTGGTAGACTGCTGCGGACATCAGATACTAAAGGCCCTTCACTTCTCTCCATTGTCTGATGGCACTTATAGTGAAGTGGCTTTGACTGGTTGACTGGAGGACACAGAGGCCTCTGCTTCTTTCCTCATTCTAGATGGGATCCGTCTCTATTTCCGATTCTATTACCCCTCAGCCTTCATCCAACGTCAATGTTTTTTTTTATTTAAAGGAACCAATAGAAGTGCCAGTTCTAATATGAGGAAGAGTTGCGCTTCTACCTCCTGATATGTACCTGTGCTTTTTGGCTGTACCTCCACTCGTACCCCCTTTCCTTTAATTTGACCAGAGCCTTTGAAGATCCACCTAAACGAGCTACACCAGCCTGCATACCAGAGCTGGGTGTTGGAGCTGTGAGCCAGACATTCCTCAGAGTCCTAACCCCCCTCTGGCTCCTCTGGTTCCAGAACCACATCCAGTTGTTGTTTGTGGCAGGTGGTGTGTGTGTGTGTGTGTGTGTGTGTGTGTGTGTGTGTGTGTGTGTGTGTGTGTGTGTGTGTGTGTGTGTGTGTGCGTGCGTGCGTGCGTGCGTGCGTGCGTGCGTGCGTGCGTGCGTGCGTGCGTGCGTGCGTGCGTGTAATTTCACCGGAATCTTCAGTAATGGCTTCTCTGTGTCACCCACTATTTACACATACCGCTTGAGGTAGAGGTTAGCCACTAACACAGGGATCTTAGAACAGTTTATCCTCCCCAAATCCTACCGTTAACGATACAGGGAGAAAACTCAGAACTGACAGCAGATCAGTGTCAAGAGACAACTACCCCCCAGCTATTAAACCATGCAGCCATCTGCATCAGTAAGATATGTGTTTTAGTTTTACAAACATTCTCAGGTTCAGAGATTCAGAGTGTTTAATAGTCACATGTACAGGGTTGCAGATGTGATTGCAGGGTACAGTGAAAAACTAGTCTCCAACATGCAGGACTAAGTGAAATAAAATAATGGAAATGGTAATAAAAAAAAACACAATTGAAATATAAATAGAATTATACGCATCATAATAATTGCAGCAGTGATGAATAAATAAATGGCCATTGGGGTGTCAGACAACAGGGACTTGGTACATACAAAGCGTGTGTGTTTTAAACTGTAATAGCTACAATATGCATCACATAGAAAACATCTGACACATGCCTGGCCTTCTTAGTACCATTAAATATGTTATAGTAGCACAGCAAGTCAAGTCAATGCTGGTGTAAATCAAGACCAAGTTGTAAAACCTGTTTTTGGACATGTTTATAGTCACCCACTCGATTCAGGTCTCTGATTGGACAGCGTTTTTTTGTTTTGTTATTGTTGTTGTTTTATTTCAACCATTCCACGACACCAGACAGGTGGTGCCCGGTTTGCAGGTGTTTCAGGGAGTGGGGTGGTGAACAGATGGGGAATGGTGTGTGGGGAGTCGTCAGTCTCTCACCCGACCACAGGTTGTGTCTGCGTCTCTGTCTGTTTGGCGGTCCATCTGTACAGTGTCACTGTGTAGTCACGTAGGCCTTGCTTAGTTGTTCTAGTTCTCACAGAGACACACACTCACACACATAGTGGGGCCTGTCCCCTGCCTCTCTGGGCCCCCGACTGGGCCCCCGTAGTGCGTACCACAAACACACAAACCGTCTCGCTTTCTCTTTTTCTCTGACACACACACACACACAGCTACTGTTAATGAAATAAGGTCTTAAGTCGGCTGAAGGGAGTCTTTCAGATTAAAGAAGAGCTCGGATTTATCCATGATGTTCTGGCAGGTGGAAGATCTTATCAATCCTATTGAGAGAGAGAGAGAGAGCGAGGGAGTGAGAGAGCGAGAGAGATAGAGAAAGGGAGAGTATGGCCCGACTGTCTGCAGTGTGTGTGTGTGTGTGTGTGTGTGTGTGTGTGTGTGTGTGTGTGTGTGTGTGTGTGTGTGTGTGTGTGTGTGTGTGTGTGTGTGTTTTATCTTGTGTTTTAGTGTCTGCATCGTTCACCAAATAATGTATAAAGATCTGGTCATGCAGGATATATATACCTGTCTTATGTATTCACCCAAAGACACACCAGGGAACACAACTACCTTCAACAACCAGGGTTAGGAAGCCACGCAGACTGCCAGACACACAGTAACTTCGAAACCCATGGACCAAGGAGCACACCTACATTCAACAGCCTGAGGAAGGAGGCAGTGCAGACAGACAGACAAACAATCAGTCATACGAGTATCGATAACCACAACACGCCTGAAACGGTTGCTCGTGTATAGCCAGTACCTTTTGTTATAGTTGCTGCAATTTGAACGGATTATACCTTGGTTCTAATGTTTTATACCATCATGCACTCTACACATCCGGACATCTGTAAAAAGACCACCTGGTTGATTAACATAAACAGACCAAACTTACTGCAGACCTCCTGCTCTCTCTGACCCAGAGACACTTAGTTTCCATATTCCTCTTAGCTGTGCTTTTTGTATTTATTTATTTAACCAGGCAGGCCAGTTGAGAACAAGTTCTCATTTACAACTGCGACCTGGACAAGATAAAGCAAAGCAGTGCGACAAAAACAACAACACAGAGTTACACATAAACAAACGTACAGTCAATAACACAATAGAAAAATCTATGTACAGTGTGTGGAAATGTAGAAGAGTAGGGAGGTAAGGCAATAAATAGGCCATAGAGGCGAAATAATTACAATTTAGCATTAACACTGGAGTGATAGCTGTGCAGATGATGATGTGCAAGTAGAGATACTGTGGTGCAAAAGAGCAAGAGGGTAAGTAATAATATGGGGATGAGGTAGTTGGGTGTGCTATTTACAGATTGCCTGTGTGATCGGTAAGCTGCTCTGACAGCTGATGCTTAAAGTTAGAGAGGGAGATATGACTCCAGCTTCAGTGATTTTTGCAATTCGTTCCAGTCATTGGCAGCAGAGAACTGGAAGGAAAGGCGGCCAAAGGAAGTGTTGGCATTGGGGATGACCAGTGCAATATACCTGCTGGAGCGCGTGCTACGGGTGGGTGTTGCTATGGTGACCAGTGAGCTGAGGTGGCGGGGCTTTACCCAGCAAAGACTTATATATGACCTGGAGCCAGTGGGTTTGGCGACGAATATGTAGTGAGGGCCAGCCAACGAGAGCATACAGGTCGCAGTGGTGGGTAGTAGATGGGTCTTTGGTGACAAAACGGATGGCACTGTGATAGACTACATCCAGTTTGCTGAGTAGAGTGTTGGAGGCTATTTTGTAAATGACATTGCCGAAGTCAAGGATCGGTAGGATAGTCAGTTTTACAAGGGTATGTTTGGCAGTATGAGTGAAGGATGCTTTGTTGCGAATAGGAAGCCAATTCTAGATTTAATTTTGGATTGGAGATGCTTAATGTGAGTCTGGAAGGAGAGTTTACAGTCTAACCAGACACCCAGGTATTTGTAGTTGTCCACATATTCTAAGTCAGAACCGTCCAGAGTAATTATGCTAGTCGGGCGGGCGGGTGCGAGCAGCGATCGGTTGAAGAGTATGCACTTAGTTTTGCTAGCATTTAAAAGCAGTTGGAGGCCACGGAAGGAGTGTTGTATGGCGTTGAAGCTCGTTTGGAGGACAACAGGCCCTCCGATTTGACACACTGAACTCTATCTGAGAAGTAGTTGGTGAACCAGGTGAGGCAGTCATTTGAGAAACCAAGGCTGTTGAGTCTGCCGATAAGAATGTGGTGATTGACAGAGTCGAAAGCCTTGGCCAGGTCGATGAATACGGCTGCACAGTACTGTCTTTTATTGATGGAGGTTATGATATCGTTTAGGACCTTGAGCTTGGCTGAGGTGCACCCGTAACCAGCTCGGAAACCAGATTGTGTAGCGGAGAAAGTACGGTGGGATTCGGAATGGCCGGTGATCTTTTTGTTAACTTGGCTTTCGAAGAATTTAGAAAGGTAGGGTTTTATAGATATAGCTATATAGCAGTTTGGGTCTAGAGTGTCTCCCCCTTTGAAGAGGGGGATGACCGCGGCAGCTTTCCAATCCTTGGGGATCTCAGACGATACGAAAGAGAGGAATAACCCCAGTCACATAAGTCTAACAGGGCCAGAATGAGGCTACTTACTGCTGAACTCCTATTTCTGTATTTGGAAACAAAGGGAGCCACAGATAGATACCAGAAGACGGGTGCTTACTAAGAATAGAGGGGATTGTAACTTTAAAAAGAACCGGGAGGCTGAAAATAAATCCTTGTAAATGAGTCTTAACGTGCTGTCTGTACGGGCTGGGGAAAGCACACAAGGATATATCCAGCGTGTTCACATGGTATTCGTTAGATGGCTATGCTAGAAAGGACAAAAGTGGTAATATCATCCAAGCTCATGAGCAATCCCAAGAGGTATTTGTCCTCAGTTTATGGTTAGAGTTGGGGTAAAGGTCATGGATTGGGTAAGGGTTGAAGTTGGTGGTTCAAGTCCTGACAATCATTTTGTTCAGAAACCACTGTACTGTCTTTTCCAGCATGGCCAGATAGTGATGACCGTGCTTATTCTTATTTACCTTACACAATTTAGGAGATATAAACAGCAGGGTACAGTCAATCTCTTACTTTGCTCTCTGGCTGGCCTACATTAGTCCTCCCTTCACTCCTATAAACTAACCCAACACCATACCATGTACAGTACGTGAGAGGTTGCAGGAATCAGCAGTTCTCTGGAAAGGCTCAGGCTATTTTAAAACCTTAGAACTAAGAATAGTCTTCAAGAACTACTGCTTGTCTGTTCTACTAATTTGAATTATGGGCTAATGTCTGGAAAGGGACAGTGCTCACAGGGAATTGAGGGAGGTTGTTGCATGCGTAGTTGTGTAGGTGCACGTGTGGGAGTGATGACAACTTTGTTTTGCAAATGAACGTAGTAACGGGAACAGTTTTGGTCCCAAATACCGCAATCTACTGTTTGCATTCCATTGTTCTTAAGGAGAACCACTTTCACAAGTATTTGCATTAGGAGAAATCCAAAGAATGGAATCATCAAATATTTTTTTTTCCTGTGGTATAAATGTGTGCTATCTGAAGAAGAGACTGCAGAATATGTCTATGATCTCAGGAATGTCTGTCTGGATTGCTTGGTCCTTTGTGTGTGTGTGGCTCAGTTGGTAGAACATGGTACTTGCAACGCCAGGGTTGTGGATTCAATCCCCACGAGGGAGCATTCCGAAACTGTATGTGTGTGTGGGTGGGTGCAACAGGAGTAGTGAGTCATGTCGTAACCATTCCTTTGGCAGTCGAACAAACAAGAGGATAGTAGGATGACCCGTGCTCAGAGTGAAGTATACACCTGTTCCCCTCTGATCCCAAGAGGAAAGGGCTTAACACACACACACACACACCCTGACTCACCCAGAGGATGGTTACTGAGGACCCATGGCAACTGTGTAGAGAACAGAGGGATTTATCAGGATTATCCCTGGTGGTCCCATATCTCCTCCCTGCAGCAGAGTGTGTGTGTGCGTGTGCGCGTGTGTGCATTTTAGGTGACTCGTGGCCATAAAGGCTGGAGACTGACAGGCAGATAAGATCCATACATCTGCTGTTGGGACCTCAGTCATCTGTCACGTTCCGTGCATGTGTGTCTATATCACATAATACTATGAAAACCATTGCATTATATCATGCATCAATGACACTGATTCCTCTGATATAAAAAAAAAAAAATGATGCCTGCTGTTTTTGGACATCGAACTGACTTTCTCAACCATGTCTCTCTCTCTCTCTCTCTCTCTCTCTCTCTCTCTCTCTCTGAGGGTAAATGTATTAGAGTACTGTTCCTGTCCAGCCTGGTGTATGAAAGGGGAAATGTGTAGCGTCTCTCGCGCTACTTCCCCTGGTCTTTACACACACACCTCACCAACGTCCTTTCTTCCATCATCCATATGTCGCTACCAGTACTAGGGAGGCCATTTACTACAGAGGAGGAAGAACAGTGTGTATGCACATTTGTATGTGTGTGTGTTTGTGGGCATATGTGTTTGTGTGTGATTGTGTGTGTCCGTGTGCTCATGTCATTGTTGGCTTCCAGCCCTTAGATGCTAGAGAAATAGGCGTTCCGTAGGTTCAAGCATGCACGAATGCCAAGGATAACATGAAAGATGTTTATTGTGTTGTTGCACAGGTGGCATATGTTCCCAGCTCCGCAGAGATGACGAAGTCGCTACACATGGTTCTGATTTCAGGACAGCACTGTTCTAGTATTTTAAAAAACACTTTTGAAAGTGTTAAAGATTGAACTCTGTTGCAGTGTGCCTCGTTTTACTTTTAAAGTGTTCAAATGAACTCAATTGGGGTGTTTGCCTTGCTCTACCCATTGAGTAATACGCAACACCTACAGTGTAAAACATAACACTTGATTTAGAGTAAACTGGATTCACTTTGCTTTGTGCTTTCTCAGTGTAAGACATTAACACCTGTAGTGTTACAGTAAATCATTTGTGGTTGTTGTTTCAACACTGTATGGTGTTAAGTCTAATTTGCATATTTCCTAGGGGGCCTTTTCATTTTGAGTAAATTGTTGAGTTAACACCCATGACTGTATTTGTTAGTGACAGAAACACCATTGTTGAATTATAATATTTGAAATGCCTGTGGCTTTCAGCAAGTGAAAATCCTATCCATAAAAATGTAACTCTGCCTTCCATGTTGGTCTAGTTGATGGCTTAGTTTTACCCTAACACAGTGGTGTTAGGAAATTCCTGATTTACAGGCCACATCAGGCCTGCAAGTCACATTATGCTGGCTTGCAAAGTGATGTGTGATTCCCATTAGAATCCAGCCAGAGTTAGGATATCCAACAGTTAGAGTTTTTATTCACCCACAACCTGCGTTCAGAATGACTGTCGGGGAAGGGGAAATTGATAGAAAAAACTACCTAAATAATTTAAACCAGAACAACCATTTCAGTAACGGGTGCAATAAATCTAACTAACTGATTGGATTCGTTTAGAAAAAATGGATGTTATTTATCTTTGTGTAGCATAAGATTAATCAGTCAATCAATGTATGCAAAAACACAGATATTAAAATCAATCCTTAAAAAATGTACCTACAGTAGAGCATGCTGGGAAATATGATACAAATGGGGGTTTAGATGGGACTGTTTTACTCTTCACACTGTAAATCAATAACTCAACAATAGGGGTTATTTTATACCGCTGAGTGTTCATTTCACTTTTACAAAGTTAATTTAACTCCTGAATCAACACTAGCAATGTTACACTGAAAAATCAACACTGGCAAATTTGCTGTGCTCTCTCTCTCTCTGTGGGATGCATGCATACCTTACTGTATATCCAGATTTGACTACTCTATAAGGAGGTTGGGTTAATGGGATGGGAGGTTATTTTATTTATTTAACCTCTATTTAACTAGGCAAGTCAGTTAAGAACAAATTCTTATTTACAATGACGGCCTACCAAAAGGCAAAAGGCCTCCTGCGGGGACGGGGGCTGGGATTGAAAAAAAAGATGTATATATACTGCTCAAAAAAATAAAGGGAACACTTAAACAACACAATGTAACTCCAAGTCAATCACACTTCTGTGAAATCAAACTGTCCACTTAGGAAGCAACACTGATTGACAATAAATTTCACATGCAGTTGTGCAAATGGAATAGACAACAGGTGGAAATTATAGGCAATTAGCAAGACACCCCCAATAAAGGAGTGGTTCTGCAGGTGGTGACCACAGACCACTTCTCAGTTCCTATGCTTCCTGGCTGATGTTTTGGTCACTTTTGAATGCTGGCGGTGCTTTCACTCTAGTGGTAGCATGAGACGGAGTCTACAACCCACACAAGTGGCTCAGGTAGTGCAGCTCATCCAGGATGGCACATCAATGCGAACTGTGGCAAGAAGGTTTGCTGTGTCTGTCAGCGTAGTGTCCAGAGCATGGAGGTGCTACCAGGAGACAGGCCAGTGCATCAGGAGACGTGGAGGAGGTCGTAGGAGGGCAACAACCCAGCAGCAGGACCGCTACCTCCGCCTTTGTGCAAGGAGGAGCAGGAGGAGCACTGCCAGAGCACTGCAAAATGACCTCCAGCAGGCCACAAATGTGCATGTGTCTGCTCAAACGGTCAGAAACAGACTCCATGAGGGTGGTATGAGGGCCTGACGTCCACAGGTGGGGTTGTGCTTACAGCCCAACACCGTGCAGGACATTTGGCATTTGCCAGAGAACACCAAGATTGGCAAATTCGCCACTGGCGCCCTGTGCTCTTCACAGATGAAAGCAGGTTCACACTGAGCACGTGACAGAGTCTGGAGACGCCGTGGAGAACGTTCTGCTGCCTGCAACATCCTCCAGCATGACCGGTTTGGTGGTGGGTCAGTCATGGTGTGGGGTGGCATTTCTTTGGGGGGCCGCACAGCCCTCCATGTGCTCGCCAGAGGTAGCCTGACTGCCATTAGGTACCGAGATGAGATCCTCAGACCCCTTGTGAGACCATATGCTAGTGCGGTTGGCCCTGGGTTCCTCCTAATGCAAGACAATGCTAGACCTCATGTGGCTGGAGTGTGTCAGCAGTTCCTGCAGGAGGAAGGCATTGATGCTATGGACTGGCCCGCCCGTTCCCCAGACCTGAATCCAATTGAGCACATCTGGGACATCATGTCTCGCTCCATCCACCAACGCCACGTTGCACCACAGACTGTCCAGGAGTTGGCGGATGCTTTAGTCCAGGTCTGGGAGGAGATCCCTCAGGAGACCATCCGCCACCTCATCAGGAGCATGCCCAGGCGTTGTAGGGAGGTCATACAGGCACGTGGAGGCCACACACACTACTGAGCCTCATTTTGACTTGTTTTAAGGACATTACATCAAAGTTGGATCAGCCTGTAATGTGGTTTTCCACTTTAATTTTGAGTGTGACTCCAAATCCAGACCTCCATGGGTTGATAAATTGGATTTCCATTGATTATTTTTGTGTGATTTTGTTGTCAGCACTTTCAACTATGTAAAGAAAAAAGTATTTAATAAGATTATTTTCTTCATTCAGATCTAGGATGTGTTGTTTAAGTGTTCCCTTTATTTTTTTGAGCAGTGTATATTAATATAGGAAAAAACACACATCACGACAAGAGAGACAACACTACATAAAGAGAGACCTAATAACAACATAGCAAGGCAGCAACACATGACAACACAGCATGGTAGCAACACAACATGACAACAACATGGTAGCAGCACAATACATGGAACAAACATTATTGGGCACAGACAACAGCACAAAGGGCAAGAAGGTAAAGACAACAATACACCACGCAAAGCAGCCACAACTGGCAGTAAGAGTGTCCATGATTGAGTCTTTGAATGAAGAGATTGAAATAAAACTGTCCAGTTTGAGTGTTTGTTGCAGCTCGTTCCAGTCGCTAGCTGCAGCGAACTGAAAAGAGGGCAGCCTGAGGGCACTTATTTCTCATTTGCCTGAACGAGAGCCAGTCAGCCTGAGTATGTGTGTGCTGAGCCTTTCGCCAAATGCAATTCTTGAGGTGGAGTAACTCTGCAAGATCACGATCGAATCAGAACCTGTTTTTAATTCTCATTTTCTTTATGGGGGCGTGTTTGTTAACAAAACCACTGAACATGTAAAAAAAATGAAGGTCCAAGTGTCTTCGACAGAGGAGATCAAGCTGATTATATACCATTTTACAGAGGCCAGGTCATGAAGGAAGGCTTGCTCATTAAAGTTTTTTTAGCAAGCGTCTATAACAAATCAGGACAGGTCGTTTCACTGAGCAGCCATTACAAACACAGACTGTAAAACAGTGATCACTAAGGTCATTACAGAAAACACCAGACTGATACCTATCGGGATTAATTATGAGGATAACATCGAGGAGAGTAGCCTTTTCTGGGTGTTTGGAGTCATATCTTGTGGAATTGGTGATAATCTGAGAAAGATTTAGGGAGTCTCATTGCTTTAGGATTTGGTCAGGTGATTTAAGCATGTCCCAGTTTAGGTCACCTAACAGGACAAATTCAGACTTAGTGTAAGGGGCCAGGAGAGAGCTTAGGGCAGGTAGGGTACAGGCCGGTGCTGATGGAGGACGATAGCACCCAGCAACAGTCAACAAAGAGCTATTTGAAAGTTTAATAAGATGGGAGGTTGGGGGAATAAGATGGGAGGATGGGGGAATAAGATGGGATGGGATGGGAGGATGGGGGAATGAGATGGGAGGTTGGGGGAATGGGATGGAATGGGAGGATGGGGGAATGAGATGGGAGGTTGGGGGAATGAGATGGGAGATTGGGGGAATGGGATGGGATGGGAGGATGGGGGAATGGGATGGGAGGTTGGGGGAATAAGATGGGAGGTTGGGGGAATAAGATGGGAGATTGGGGGAATAAGATGGGAGGTTGGGGGAATGGGATGGGATGGGATGGGAGGATGGGGGAATGAGATGGGAGGTTGGGGGAATGAAATGGGAGGTTGGGGGAATGGGATGGGATGGGAGGATGGGGGAATGAGATGGGAGGTTGGGGGAATGAGATGGGAGGTTGGGGGAATAAGATGGGAGGTTGGGGGAATGGGATGGGATGGGATGGGAGGATGGGGGAATGAGATGGGAGGTTGGGGGAATGAGATGGGAGGTTGGGGGAATGGGATGGGATGGGAGGATGGGGGAATGAGATGGGAGGATGGGGGAATAAGATGGGAGGTTGGGGGAATAAGATGGGAGGTCGGGGGAATGGGATGGGATGGGAGGATGGGGAAATGAGATGGGAGGTTGGGGGGATGGGATGGGATGGGAGGATGGGGGAATGAGATGGGAGGTTGGGGGAATGGGATGGGATGGGAGGATGGGGGAATGAGATGGGAGGTTGGGGGTGGAGGCTCATTTATTTTTGTTTATATTCCTTTACATACTACATCTTCTCTTTGTAATATGATCAGAATGATCAATACTTTGTGTCTATGTACCTTTTTTAAATGTTTGTAATTTTCAAGTGGCAGCCCCCAGATGATTACAAACTGAATATCAAATTATATGAATTTGTATTTTGTGCCTGTGTACCCCCCCCCCCTCCTCCTGCCCACACATGAAACAAATCCACACAAAAAATACAAATGTGGTCACACAAAAAAAGACTACATGGTCATCATGGCCAGACAGTCAAAGGTAAAGTTAATAAGATCTGCCCTGTAGCAACAAACCAGAGGAGCAACTAATGTCATACTGGGCACAATTCAACTTCTATTCCACGTTGGTTCAAAGTAATTTTGGCATGTCCTCCACCTCTGTCTAAGGTGGCCTATTAGTGCACTTGTAAAGAGTCCATGTTCCCCCTGTTGTTTCTCTGCTAACCCAGGAAACCTAGACCCACTCCAATTTGCATACCGCTCAAGCAGATCCACAGATGATGCAATCTCTATTGCACTCCACACTGCCCTTTCCCACCTGGACAAAAGGAACAACTAAGTGAGAATGTTATTCATTGACTACAGCTCAGCATTCAACACCATAGTGCCCTCAAAGCTCATCACTAAGCTAAGGATCCTGGGACTAAACACCTCCCTCTGCAACTGGATCCTGGACTTCCTGACGGGCCGCCCCCAGGTGGTAAGGGTAGGTAACAACACATCTGCCAAGCTGATCCTCAACACTGGAGCCCCTCAGGGGTGTGTGCTCAGTCCCCTCCTGTACTCCCTGTTCACCCACGACTGCATGACCAGGCACGACTCCAACACCATTAAGTTTGCAGATGACGACGAGACAGCCTATAGGGAGGAGGTCTGAGACCTGGCTGGGTGGTGCCAGAATAACAACCTCTACCTCAACGTAATCAAGACAAAGGAGATGATTGTGGACTACAGGAAAAGGAGGACCGAGCACGCCCCCACTCTCATCGACCGGGCTGTAATGGAGCAGGTTGAGAGCTTCAATTTCCTTGGTGTCCACATCACCAACAAACTAGAATGGTCCAAACACACCAAGACAGTCGTGAAGAGGGCACGACAAAGCCTATTCCCCCTCAGGAAACTAAAAAGATTTGGCATGGGTCCTCAGGTCATCAAAAGGTTCTACAGCTGCAACACTGAGAGCATCCTGACTGGTTGCATCACTGCCTGGTACAGAAACTGCTCAGCCTCCGACTGCAAGTCACTACAGAGGGTAGTGCGTACGGCCCAGTACATCACTGGGGCTAAGCTGCTTGCCATCCAGGACCTCTACACCAGGCGGTGTCAGAGGAAGGCCCTAAAAATTGTCAAAGACTCCAGCCACCCCAGTCATAGACTGTTCTCTCTGCTACTGCTTGGCAAGCGGTACCGGTGTGCCAAGTCTAGGACCAAGAGGCTTCTCAACAGCTTTTACCCCCAAGCCATAAGACTCCTGAACAGCTAATCAAATGACTACCCGCACTATGCACTGTGTACCGCCACCCCCCGCCAACCCCTCTTTTATGCTGCTGCTACTCTCTGTTTATCATCTATGCATAATCACTTTAACTAATCCTACATGTACATATTATCTCAAATAGCTTGACTAACCGGTGCACCCCCACATTGACTCTGTACCGGTACCAACTGTATATAGCCTCGCTACTGTTTTTTAAAATGTATTTTTCTTATCTGTTGTTTACCTAATACCTATGTTTTACTTAAAAACTGCACTGTTGGTTAAGGGCTTGTACTGTAAGTAAGCATTTCACTTTAAGGTCTACACCTGTTGTATTCGGCGCACGTGACAAAATAAACTTTGATTTGATTTGGAACAGTCAGCAGGATTCTAACCTGTCTCTCTGTATCCCAGCCCTCTAATCCAGACTAGACTACAGGGGCAGAGTAAAACACAGGCTTTAGAGTAAAACACAGGCTTTTAGTTGATGAATTGACTTTTAAAGCATTTCAAATACTAATGCCGGGATGTAGCTGCAGAGGGAAATGGAGGACGTGTGTGATTGAAGTGTGTGCTTATTGGGCTCTTAGGGAGTAAATACCTAACAATCTGTTTTACTCAAGCTCTGCAGAAAGCTGTCTGAATCTGATGACAATTCACACATGTAATAGGTCTTCAGAGTCAAACTGTGAGCACACTCAGCACCTGAAAGTGCACATCAAAGGTTTGGGCTTTCTTAGTAGAGTATGGAAACTCCCTTCATAATTACAGATAGGCTATAATGAAAGTAGTGACTCAGTGTCAACTTGTTGAAGAAGGATCTCGGTCCCATGTTCAGTGCTTTCGCATGTTCACCTTGCATGCGTTTAGCTCATCTGCGGCACTGTGTACAATAGAAGTGGTGCAGAGTTTCTGTTGTCCATCTTAACCTGAAACTGTGATTTATTTTTGTCTAGTCATCACAACTCTGTTAAGCCTCTCGCACACAATAGAGGCCATATGGACTCTATTGTATGAACTACGGGCTCTGCAGTTTCCTCTCTCTCTGGTTTCCTGGAGAGAAAAAAACAAACCTGTCTCATTACGAGAGTTGTACTCAGTGGAGAGTGAAATCTTATTGCAACACGAGTCATTCTGAAAAAGCCTGCTATAAAAGGGCCTTGTGTGCAAATCCAAGCCGATCAGCTGTTTCCTAATATAGCTGAAGCTTATTCTGAGACCTCAGCACTCTCCTATACTAGAGAGAAAGAAAGAGAGAGAGAGAGAGCTGGAGAGAGAACTGAACATAGTGGGGAGAGAGAGAGAGACAGACGGAGAGAGAGGGTGACAGATTGCATCTGTGTGAGGGAGAAGGGGTGAGGGTTTAGTCAAGGTCTTCTGTCCTGTGGGGAACTGTGTGTACTGTACTGTATGTGGAAACTTAGCCTGCTCTTACCTAATAAAGGGCCATTAAACTTTAACCTACTTCCTAGCTCTCTGTAACTCTGGATATGTTGCATGTGCCTATCATTCCATTTATTAATTTTCACTCATGTGATATGATTTACTTAGAAGTGCTTTAATACTTATTTGTGCTGTGTTTTGGTTTACTTATTATTTACTTATTTGAGTGACTTCCGTTCTTTGGAGTGCTCATCTCTTCGTGTGAATACGGGAATGAGTGTGTTAATTAGGGACCTGAGCCATGCCCCCCACACCTGAGGAGTAATGGGCTTAACAAGCTCCCCCTGCACAAATGCAGCTCTCAGATCATGTTTAGCACATTCAAGCAAGCAATGGGAGAGGACAGGTACCATAGGCTGTGTGCAGCCACACTACCACAACCGATGCGTCTAGGGAGAGGGGACCAGATGAGTGTGACCCCGCTCGGGAAGAGCCGAGCGGAACAACCCTGCTAGGGATGAAGAGCCAAACAGCATGTGAGTGCGTACCAATGGTTTCCAGTATGATGACGTTATTGATTACGCTTTTTCCACCCTCTCCAGGCGTGGCCTGCTACGACGAGACGGCAGAGGCTGCGACTACCGCATCGGAACCCCATGATGCCAACGCCGAGGCGCCGAACGTTCCATGCTAAAAAACTATGGAATCTACAATGTATGTGGTGTGAGTGGGCCCGTGCCTGTCCTTGTTTTGTGTTCTGTTGCTTTCATCCTGTAACCCCTTTTTTTATACAAAGAAAGATACCAACTGTATATAATGACTGTCTGCCTGTGTCTGTGATATTGGGCTTGAAATAACTGTCATTTTGACACATGCATGACTGCGTCTATGCAGAGTATGACCAGGAAGAGATTGCAAAAGAGAGGGCAGACAGGGTCATCTCACCAGTCTTATGTTCAACACCTAAAGGCTCCTATACTCATTAGTGCACAGCGTTGCAAAACGTTTTGCAACGGATCTTATTTGACAGCCTCAGCTAGTCTGTTTACTTCCGTCTGGTGCCTAGTGAATACGACCCAGCTACAGGCAAGCTTTGATTGACATGGCCTACAGAACCTCATACCATCGACTCAAAGGTAGAGAACTGTAAATGGCTCTGGGTTGTGTTGCTGTTCATCATGCGATTGATCACGTTGCAACATCATTGCAATGTACTCCATCACATGATGAACGGCAACGCAATCCAGAACCATACTGTATACAACTTTGCACACTTTAATGTCATCTCAAGTCATAAGTCTGCTGAAAATACAATACAGTTTGTGATTATTATACACATTACTGTGACTCCAGCAAGTGGTGGTGTTCTAAGAATAGAACAATAAGGCCAAAGACTCCTGTTATTGGGGATTGTGAGTTGTGATACCTCCTCCATGGCTGGATTACAGGGTAAGGAGCAGACTAGGCAGTCAGAGGGGCTTTACGGGAGGTGACGTAAAGGGATGCGCCACGAGTCGGCAGAAAGACTAGAGCCTTGACCCCGCTGTGGCACTCACAAACCCCAGCCTGATCCAGAGGCACGGAAGGCCGTTTCCATTTTATGGAAGAACTTTGATCAGACTAGTGTTCACTAGCAGTGTGTGTGTTTTTGGTTTTGTCCAAAACAAGTAATTAGATTAGAGAGTTTAATAGTCACGTGTACAGTGTTGCAGATGTAATTACAGGGTACAGTGAAAATCTTGAGCTCCGAGCTCCAACAATGCAGGACAAAGGGAAATAAAACAATACAAATAGATAATAAAAATAATAATATATACATATTAACAACTGTGACAATGATAAGTGTCCATTGGGGTGGGGGCAGGGTAAATGTCCATTGAGGGGGGGTGGGAAAGGTCCATAGGGGGAGCAGCAGGGGCAAACTTGATGATGGTATTGGAACTCTGTGAGTCCACACGCTGTCGCGGGTATACAGGGAGTACAGGAGGGGACTGAGGACACCCTTGTGGGGCCCCCGTGTTGAGAATCAGTGTCAAAGAGGTAACGTTGCCTACCTTCACCACCTGGCGCCGGCCCATCAGGAAGTCCAGGACCCAGTCTCATAGGGAGGAGTTCAGTCCCAGGTCCGTGAGCTTTGTGGTGAGCTTCGAGGACACTATGGTATTGAAGGCCGAGCTGTAGTCAATAAACCGCATCCTCTCATATGCATATATTTTGTCCCGGTGGATGAGGGCAGTGTGCAACACAATGGCAATTGCGTCGTCCATGGATCTGTCAGGGCGGTAGGCGAACTGGAGAGGGTTGAGTGGGTCGCGGAGGAAAAAGATAATTGACTAGCCTCTCGAAGCACTTCACGGAAGTGAGTGCTACAGGTCTGTGGTCATTCAGCTCAGTTACTTTCCCTTTCCTGGGCACGGTGATGATAGTCGACATCTTGAAGCCAGGGATGCCATCTGGGCCGGCCGGCCTTGCGAGGGTTAACACGTTTGAATGACTTACACACAAATTCCATGGAGACTGTAAGTATCTAGCCCTCGTTGTACTCGGGGGCTGTCCTTGGCCGCTCAACGTCATCGTTGTGTAGTCCGTGATCGTTAGGAGCCCCTGCCGCATACGCCTCGTGTCCGACCCTCTGAATTGCTTCTCCGCTATGTCCCTGTGCTTGTCTTCCGCCATCTTGATCAATCTGCGTAGGTCGTATTTGTACTGTTTAACAATACTATTGTCCCCGGTCACCTTGCGGTGTTTATAAGCAGCATATCTCTTCTTCAGTTTCCCTACAAGTCCCCAAGTCCAGAACAGACTATGGGAGGTGCACAGTACTACATAGAGCCGTGACTACATGGAACTCTATTCCACATCAAGTAACTGATGCAAGCAGTAAAATTTGATTTAAAATACAGATAAACAAACACCTTATGGAACAGCGGGGACTGTGAAGCAACACAAACATAGGCCCAGACACATGCACACACACACACACACACACACTGCCTTGGCAGCAGCTAATGGGGATCCATAATAAATACAAATACAAATCAATCCACGTTTTTTGATTCGGGTAAGTTTTGAAAGATACTGTCGGCATCACATAATCTTTTACAGAAATTCAGAATTTGGTGACAGAGTCGGCATATCCACTGATGTTATCCCCAGAGGCAAACCTGGATACTTTGCTTTATGTCCCATGAATACTTTTTCTACACCTGCAAATTAATTAAAATGAGGTGCTGGCCAGTGGAATCTGTAATAGATTTAGATGGATGTAAAGTAGGATGTAAGTAGAAAAATATACAGGTTAGGACAAGAGGGTTCTAATGTCCCATAAGTGTGGAAGAATTCTAAACAATGGGACTAGCAATGCGAGTGAAAATGACTGGATGTGAATGCTAGCAGTACAGAAAGTGCGCCATCAAAGTGGAAAATAAACACAATCGTAGTGAATTGAAGCTAACTACTCTGTTTGTTTTCGAACTGCCGCATGGAATTATTACGTTGACCTGTATATTTAAAACCTAGAGTAGGCCCAGGACACTCAGATGCTCCAACATACCTTTACTTTAGTCTGCATGACAACCCCAGCAGAGCAACCCTCTAAAACCCTCTCCTATTGGCTCTCCTCCTCTCTTCCACCCATCTCTGGCTCTCTCTTCCTCTCTTCCCTGCCAACAATGACATCCCCACTCAGCTCTGTAACCCCACCTCTTTGTTTTCAGCTTATTGCTCCTACAATACAGCTTGTGACACGGCTGACCCTACATAAACATGAAGCTCTAAACACACACTAAATTAATACTCTTAAACAGCCATTCCTGAATAATCCCCTTGGATCCTGTATGTTATTTTTATTTTTTTTACCAATCCTTGATTAATGAGTTGAAAGGAGCCAGCATATGAGTATTCAGCTCAGGGATGGATAGACTAGAGCATGAACACACGTGCACACACAGACACACACACACAGCAGGATTAGTGTCTATACAGAAGGTGGGACCAAACTCCATTGTGGTAGCATTAGTACTCATTAGAACATATTTTCAGGGGATTTCAGGGTGACGCCTACTGTCTGCTCAATACAGATACAGTGTGTGTGGGTGCGTGTGCTTGTTTGTGCAAGCATGCGTTTATGTGTGGATGGTGCTTATATTGTTTCCTGTTTCCTGTTTCCTGATTGACGTATGTTCAGATGTAGGATCATAATTTGATCATTCTTTTGATGCTGAAAATGTTCCTAGTGTATTTGAGATTTAAAAAGGCTTCTAAAGTTTGTAATTTCCACTTAGAAATGTTCGACTTGATTTGCCCTAATGAAAAATGTATCAACCCCTACAAAAATGTCCATTAATTATAATCAACATAATATTTCACATTTTCTGTTGCTGCAGGATGATTTCGCTGTTGTAGCAAACTAGCTCAAATTAAGATCCTACATCTGTATGTGTATGGGTCCATGTACTGTGTATGCTTGAATGCATCTGTCCATGTGCATAGATGATGCCGACGGAGAAGGGCGACATCTTACAAGTTCCAACCCAATAGGGCTATATAGTAACCTTTATCGTGTTTATGTTTACTTTTTTTGTACAGAAAGTTCATAATATTATCACATATGACCATAAATCACTTCTGGACATCATATTGATCGTTACTAACCTTGATTTAGACTTCCAAGACAACTTGAACTCCAACTCAGCTGTGCCACTGTTCATACCGGACCCCATTCCTTTGTTCCATGGGCTACCAAAATACTGCAGGCAAAATGTCGTCCTCACAGTTATTATAAAAATGTATTTAAACCAAAAACCGTGGATTACAGGCAATATCCTTGCTGGGCTAAAGGCTAGAGCTGATGTTCTGAAAGAGCTGCAAAATCTGGACCCCCACAAATCAGCCGGGCTAGACAATCTGGACCCTTTCTTTCGAAAATTATCTGCCGAAATTGTTGCAACCCCTATTACTAGCCTGTTCAACATCTCTTTCGTGTCGTCTGAGATTCCCAAAGATTGGAAAGCAGCTGCGGTCATCCCCCTCTTCAAAGGGGCGGACACTCTTGACCCAAACTGCTACAGACCTATATCTATCCTACCCTGCCTTTCTAAGGTCTTTGAAAGCCAAGTTAACAAACAGATCACCGACCATTTCGAATCCCACCGTACCTTCTCCGCTATGCAATCTGGTTTCAGAGCTGGTCATGGGTGCACCTCAGCCACGCTCAAGGTCCTAAACGATATCTTAACCGCCATCGATAAGAAACAGTACTGTGCAGCCGCATTCATTGACCTGGCCAAGGCTTTCGATGCTGTCAATCACCACATCCTCATCGGCAGACTCAACAGCCTTGGTTTCTCAAATGATTGCCTCGACTGGTTCACCAATTACTTCTCCGACAGAGTTCAGTGTGTCAAATCTGAGGGCCTGCTGTCCGGGCCTCTGGCAGTCTCTATGGGGGTGCCATAGGGTTCAATTCTTGGGCCAACTCTCTTCTCTGTATATATCAATGATGTCGCTCTTGCTGCTGGTGAGTCTCTGATCCACCTCTACGCAGACGACACCATTCTGTATACTTCTGGCCCTTCTTTGGACACTGTGTTAACAACCTTCCAGATGAGCTTCAATGCCATACAACTCTCCTTCCGTGGCCTCCAACTGCTCTTAAATACAAGTAAAACTAAATGCATGCTCTTCAACCAATCGCTCTGGACGGTTCTGACTTAGAATATGTGAACAACTACAAATACCTAGGTGTCTGGTTAGACTGTAAATTCTCCTTCCAGACTCACATAAAACATCTCCAATCCAAAGTTAAATCTAGAATTGGCTTCCTATTTCGCCACAAAGCATCCTTCACTCATGCTGCCAAACATGCCCTTGTAAAACTTACCATCTTACCGATCCTCGACTTTGGCGATGTCATTTGCAAAATAGCCTCCAACACCCTACTCAACAAATTGGATGCAGTCTATCACAATGCCGTCCGTTTTGTCACCAAAGCCTCATATACTACCCACCACTGCGACCTGTACGCTCTCGTTGGCTGGCCCTCGCTTCATACTCGTCGCCAAACCCACTGGCTCCAGGTCATCTACAAGACCCTGCTAGGTAAAGTCCTGCTTATCTCTGCTCGCTGGTCACCATAGCTGCACCCAGCTGTAGCACACGTTCCAGCAGGTATATCTCACTTGTCACCCCCAAAGCCAATTCCTCCTTTGGCCTTCCTGCTGCCAATGACTGGAACTAACTACAAAAATCTCTGAAACTGGAAACACTTATCTCCCTCACTAGCTTTAAGCACCAGCTGTCAGAGCAGCTCACAGATCACTGCACCTGTACATAGCCCATCTATAAATAGCCCAAACAACTACCTCTTCCCCAACTGTATTTATTTATTTATTTTGCTCCTATGCACCCCAGTATTTCTCCTTTGCACACTTTTTTCTACTGTATTATTGACTGTATGTTTGTTTTACTCCATATGTAACTCTGTGTTGTTATATGTGTCGAACTGCTTTGCTTTATCTTGGCCAGGTCGCAGTTGTAAATGAGAACTTGTTCTCAACTTGCCTACCTGGTTAAATAAAGGTCAAATAAAAATAAAATAAATAAAGAGCTACAGGGAACGGGACACAGACATGGACGCATACAAGAAAGCCCGCTACGACCTCCAAAGTGACATCAAGAGAGAGTAGAGAGATGATTGCCAAATGCGGAGAGTCAAAAAGAGAACACAGAAGGCTGTTGTATAAAACGCCTCCGGATTACATCTTAACCATGGCATCCATGACAGAGAGGAAGAAGCTTTCATCCATGTCTAGCTACCTTGTCGTGTCCTGACCTGAGAGAGCCGTTTTTCTCTGTTTAGTTAGGTCAGGGTGTGATATGGGGTGGGCATTCTATGTATTTTATTTCTATGTTTTGGCCAGGTATGGTTTCCAATCAGAGGCAGCTGTTTATCATTGTCTCTGATTGGGAACCATACTTAGGCAGCCCTTTTTCCCTCCTTGAGTTGTGGGATCTTGTTTTTGTGCAGCTGCCTTTGAGCAGCCCCAGAAAGTCATGTTTCTTTCTGTTTATCCTGTTTATTGTTTTGTTCAGTTTCACTTCTAAATAAAGGATGTGGAATTACCGGCACACAGTGCCTTGGATTATTTATGACAGGGAGTTCAAGGACAGTGATCGTGACATACGTTTTCAGATATTATGTGTTTGTAATTTTGTCAGAAATTCGTTTTCATTGCAAGTTAAATCGTACTGTTAGCTAGCTAATGAACATTAGCTGGCTGGCTCACTAGCTAATGTTACATCTATGATCTGTGTAGTAATATTATTTGTATCACAGAAAGCTATTTGCATTGCTAATTATAGCCGAATGTTAGTTAGCTAGCTAACATTGAACCTAGTTGGTTAGTTTTAGCTATCTGCAGATTCATACATGGTGCATGGAGGTATGAGTTGGGATTATGGTTCATTGTTTAGCTAGCTAGCTAGTAACATGTCTAAAAAAATAAAAAAATGTACCATGCTCATACACCGTCTGTATCCTGTGCATGTGACAAATAAACTTGAATTTATTTGATATAGTGTGCGGTAATGTGAAGAACAGCAGGACCTACACCAAAGTCAGACTAGGATATAGGCTAAGGACTGTATCAAGTGTATTTTTACTGCTACTTTTTGCTACTACTTTCACCATCTTAATCTTTGGATGTTTACTACACTACCTTACTCACTCTGTTTAGTACATGCGCTCACATGTGAATTAAAGAGATGAGTGGGGCTAAGGCTTAAGAGGGTGTGAACGATGCTGAGTGGGTGTAGACAGAGAAGAGCTCTCAGGTGTCCCAAAACATTCACACGCCATTTTCTCAAAAGTGGGGTTACAAGTTTATCAACTTTCAAAGCAGAATTACTTTCCCATTGTTTTATTTACTGCAGTATATGATATATCATTTTTTATATCAGTCTCTACATTTATCCAATGTATAAAACACCATTTAAAATGTTGCTATATCGGACCGAATCCCGGTGGTGGGTCACATATAGGAGGTGGGTGGAACCCTATTACACCGGGTCCAACGTTTTGTATGTGGCAGGGCTTGCAGACGATAACAGATTGCAAATGGAAACCCAGCTATGAGTTGCCCAGAGATGCAGAACTCCCAAACAAGCTCTCCCACCTGGACAACAGGGGGAAAACTATGTGAGAATTCTGTTCATAGACTACAGATCAGCGTTCAACACCATTGTCCCTTCCAAGCTCATCACCAGGCTAGGGACCCTGGGACTGAACCCCTCCCTCTGCAACCCGATCCTGGACTTACCGACGGGCCGGCCCCAGGTGGTGAGAATAGGCAACAACACCTCTGCCACGCTGACCCTCAATATGGGGGCCCCTCGTGAGTGTGTGCTTAGCCCCTCCTGTACTCCCTGTTCACCCACAACTGCATGGCCACGCACAACTCCAACACCATCATCAAGTTTGCTGACAACACAACGGTGGTAGGCCTGATCACCGACGGCGACAAGTCAGCCTACAGGGAGGAGGTCAGAGACTTAGCAGTGTGGTGCCAGGTCAACAACCTCTCCCTCAATGTCCCTCAAGACCAAGGAGCTGATCGTGGACTATAGGAGAAAGAGGGGAGAGCAAGCCCCCATCAACATTGACTGGGCTGTTGTGGAGCTGGTCGAGAGCTTCAAGCTCTTTGGCGTCACTAAGGACCTAACATGGTCCACATACACCCACACAGTCGTGAAGAAGGCACGGCAGCGCCTCTTCCCCCTCAGGAGGCTGAAAAGATCCTCAGAAAGCTGCACCATCGAGAGCATCTTGACTGGCTGCATCACCACTTGGTATGGCAAATGCACCGCCCTTGACCGCAAAGTGCTACAGAGGGTGGTGCAGACAGCGCAGTACATCATTGGGTACATTTCCATGCCATCCAGGATGGCTCTTGGACCAATAGGCTCCGAGACAGCATCTAACCCAAGCCATAAGACTGTTAAATAGCCAGACTGCTAAATAGTCAATTAATGGTACCCAAACTACCTACACTGACCCTATGCACACTCACTAGACTATATATACAAACCATATACACACTCAAACACACTATATTGACACACCCACACAAAACCCACACACTTTCACATACACAACATATGCACACGCATACAACACACACACAGGGACCAACACAAACACACATACATACACATTACACACGCACACTCACATACACACACACACACACACACACGTTTACACTCATCATTTGCTGCTGTTGTTCTGTTCTTTAATTTACTCGTATTATTATTATCTATCCTGATGGCTAGTCACTTTATCCTGCCTTCATGTACATATCTACCTGAAATACCTCATACCCCTGCACATTGACCTGGTACTGGTACTCCCTGTATATAGTTCCATTCTTGTGTATTTTATAACCAAAAATGTATTGTGTTCCTATTTCATTTTTAGCTTAACTCTGCATTGTAAGCAAACATTTCACAGTAAAGTCTACACCAGATGTATTCGGCGCATGTGACAAATACAATTTGAATTGATTTAGGAAGTTAGGAAATGAGGGAGGGTAAGGATAACTTTCTTCTGCCAGTTTACTAAACAAAGGGAAGACATATGTAGGAGCAAAAGGAAGACATATGTGGGGAAAAATGGGGAAACGAGAGACAGGAAAAGAGAAAAAGACAAGGCTCCTAACTCAAAGATCTAAAGACAGAGGAAGACAGTGTAAGACAGAGGACGATAGAAGAAGACAAGTCTGAGTAAAGATCTGAGGAGCTATTTACTTTCATGTTCTCAGGTAGGGGTGTGGGGAAAGGAGGAACAGGGAGGTGGAGGTATGGAAGGGTACTGGGATCTGAGGCATGGCTTCTTCCTTTCAGGAGGGGAGGAGGGAGGTTGAAGGACAAATTGAAAGCATGAGCTTCTTGGGGGTGGGGGGTGGGGGGGGATGTTTGTCTACCTGTGATGGGCTGATTGGCTGACTAAGACTTTGGGATCGTTGGGTACAGTACCATTTGAACTGAGCTGGTTAACCACATCAAACATAACAGGTGACTCTCCTCTCTATCGCTCCATCTCGCTCTGTCTCTCTTTCCAACTCTTTGATACCTGCACCTTTTCTTCCTCTCTTACTTTCTTCCCTCATTTTATGACTCTTCTCCTTGTATCTCCCATATGCTGGTGAACAGCCCCAGGCTCTGCCTCCATGTGCTTACACAGCAAAGAGGAGGAGAGAGGGAAAAAAGGAAAGGAAGAGAATACAAAGAAAGAGCAGGGTAAGGACAGGGATGGTCGATTCAAAGAACAAAGCGGTGAGTTAGTTGCTTTGTTTCGTGCAGGCAAGGGTAGCAGCTGGACCACTGAAAAGTAACAAAGCTGAATCAGACCAAACCCTCAGTTAAACTGCACTGTCCTCTACTCAGCCTGCAGTGTGTGGATTATTCACTCCTCTCCCTCAGTCATAGGGATGTGCCTTGCTGCCTATAATGGTATTCATACTTGCATACAGACAAAATTCTAATTTAACTTATTGAGTTTGCGTAGTGTACATTTTTTCATGACAATGCTGCGGTGGCTTCCCGAGTGGCACAGCATCGCAGTGTTGCGGCGTCACAGTGTTGCGGCGTTTGATCCCAGGCTGTGTCATTACCGACCGTGACCAGGAGTCCCATAGGGCGGCGCACAATTGGCCCAGCATCGTCCGGGTCAGGGGAGGGTTTGGCCGTGGGGGCTTTACTTGGCTCATCGTGCTCTAGCGACTGCTTGTGGCAGGCCAGAAGCTTGCAGGCTGACTTCGGTCGTCAGGTGAACCGTGTTTCCTCCGACACATTGATGCAGCTGGCTTCTGGGTCAAGCGAGCGGGTGTTAAGAAGCGCGGTTTGGCGGGTCCCGAGCCCGTTGGGGAGTTGCAGCGATGAGACAAGATCGTAATCACAAAATTGGGGAGAAAAAGGGGAGAAAAATTACAAACAAAATAATTATAAAAATGCTGCAGTGCGAGAGCTAAGAGGTATTCCACCTGCACCTCATAGGCACTATACACACAGAATGAAAAACTCTTGAGAAGAACTTTGTCCAATCATACACAGTGGCCTGTACAGAGTGAGCCACTGACAGACAGTATCAGGGTGAATGTGTTTCTCTTGAGAGGTGCTGGCTGGAATCAGGTTATTATGTCAGTGCTGCGTGTGTGTGTGTGTGTGTGTGTGTGTGTGTGTGTGTGTGTGTGTGTGTGTGTGTGTGTGTGTGTGTGTGTGTGTGTATGTGTGTGTGTGGCCTGAGACCTCACGTCTCGTTACCTCTCACTCGACAGGTGAGAGCACAGCTGCACACAGAGTATACATCTGTCATAGGGGAGAGGAGAAGAAAGGAGTGGAGAGGGAGGTAGATAGGAAGGTTGAGAGGGGGAGGACAGAGCACCAAACACAGCTGTCCCCTCAAACATACACCCACACTCCTTGGTCTCCCCTGGTGAAGCTGGAGATGAGCAATGTCAAATCATCCCACTTCTTCCTTCTGTGTGATTGATGGGTCACCATCAGCTCTCTTGACTAATCACGAGAAGACACACAAGTCAAGGGTCAAACCAGGAGAGATAACTACCTGCTGGACCCATAGAGTTAACTTCATCAATTTTATCAGTCCACAGATCTCCTTTAATAGAGGCTAATCTAGCCACCCAACATGTTGAACCATTCAAGCTAGAGACACAAACCAATTTTCACATGTTCAGGCTATCCTATCAATCAATCTACCAAACAATCAATCAATCAATCAATCAATCTTTCAATCTATCTATTCTTTGCCATTTAAGCAACAACACCAAATTTCAAATGGTCAGGCTATCCCATTCAGTCAAACAGACAATCAATCAATCAATCATATACAATCAATCCTATACCTACTTTTCCAACTATAACCAATCATTACCACTACTGTAAATGATTTCAAAACCATAAATACCTTTAAAAAAGCGAGCAAGAGCACACATTTTCTTCAAGAAATGTACTTCTCTAGTTAGCCTTAGGCACAGATCTAGGATCATTGTTAACTTCCCAAATCCTTAACTTTAAGGTGGCAACATCCTCATTCCTCCTTGAGTGTGCTAACAAATATAATTAGGTTGTTATCAGATAGTTGGTTCTAGGAGTAATTGCATGGTCAGTCTTTAGCTGAATTCTAAAGATTACCTCAAGGCATCGGCTAAACAACTAATCAGTAACGAAAAGGGAAGAAAAAAAGAGAAGGCTGACGTTTTACGTGTCCCCAACCGATTGTGCTTTTTGTTCGTTTATTTGCGTTGTTTCTAACTTATTTTTTTACTTATTTTATACATAATGTTGCCGCTACCCTCTCTTATGACCGAAAATAAATTTTGGACATCAGGACTGCAATTACTCACCACAGACTGGCAGAATCCTTTTTTTCCTTTAACGAGTCGGACGAGAGCGACACGATTTATAACTGCTTTCTCGGGAACAGGCCCAGATCCCCGTGATTTGCGTGTAGAGTTGGCGGAGAAAACGGGGCCAGAGGGCGGGCTGCCTTCTGAGTAATTCGTAGGCAAACGAATAAACCCACCACTTCCTTCCATTCTGCTAGCAACCGTGCAATCTTTGGAGAATAAAACCGATGACCTACGCGGCAGATTAAACTACCAACGGGACATTCAAAACTGTAATATCTTATGCTTCACGGAGTTGTGGCTGAACGACGACACTATCAACATACAGCTGGCTGGTTAAACCATTGCAGACTACAAAAGGAAGCACAGCCGAGAACTGCCCAGTGACATGAGCCTACCAGACAATCTAAACTACTTTTATGCTCACCTCGAGGCAAATAACACTGAAATATGCATGAGAGCACCAGCTATTCCGGAAGACTGTGTGATCACACTCTCCGCAGACGATGTGAGTAAGACCTTTAAACAGGTCAACATTCACAAGGCCGCAGGGCCAGACAGATTACCAGAACATGTACTGCGAGCATGCGCTGACCAACTGGCAAGTGTCTTCACTGACATTTTCAACACATCCCTGTCTGTAATACCAACATGTTTCAAGCAGACCACCATAGTCCCTGTGCCCAAGAACACTAAGGTAACCTGCCTAAATGACTACCGACCCGTAGCACTCACGTCTGTAGCCATGAAGTGCTCTGAAAGGCTGGTCATGGCTCACATCAACACCAGTATCCCAGAAACCCTAGACCCACTCCAATTTGCATACCGCCCCAACAGATCCACAGATGACGCAATCTCTATTGCACTCCACACTGCCCTTTCCCACCTGGACAAAAGGAACACCTATTTGAGAATGCTATTCATTGTCTACAGCTCAGCGTTCAACACCATAGTGCCCTCAAAGCTCATAAATAAGCTACGGATCCTGGGACTAAACACCTCCCTCTGCAACTGTATCCTGGACTTCCTGACGGGCCAACCCCAGGTGGTAAGGGTAGGTAACAACACATCCGCCAAGCTAATCCTCAACACAGGGGCCCCTCAGGGGGGCGTGCTCAGTCCCCTCCTGTACTCCTTGTTCACGCATGACTGCAAGGCCAGGCACGACTCCAACAACATCATTATGTTTGTCAATGACACAACAGTGTCATTGATCACCGACAACGATGAGACAGCCTATAGGGAGGATGTCAGAGACCTGGCCGGGTGGTGCCAGAATAACAACCTATCCCTCAACTTACCAAGACTAAGGAGATAATTGTGGACTACAGGAAAAGGAGGACCGAGCACGCCCCCATTCTCATCGACCGGGCTGCAGGGGAGCAGGTTGAGAGCTTCAAGTTCATTGGTGTCCACATCACCAACAAACTAGAATTGTCCAAACACACCAAGACAGTCGTGAAGAGGACACGACAAAGTCTATTCCCCCTCAGGAAACTAAAAAGATTTGGCATGGGTCCTGAGATCCTCAAAAGGTTCTTCAGCTGCAACATCGAGAGCATCCTGACTGGTTGCATCACCACCTGGTACGGCAATTGCTCGGCCTCCGACCGGAAGGCACTACAGAGGGTAGTGCGTATGGCCCAGTACATCACTGGGGCTAAGCTGCCTGCCATCCAGGACCTCTACACCAGGCAGTGTCAGAGGAAGGCCCTGAAAATTGTCAAAGACCCCAGCCACCCCAGTCATAGACTGTTCTCTCTACTACCGCATGGCAAGCGGTACCAGAGTCCCAAGTCTAGGACAAAAAGGTTTCTCAACAGTTTTTACCCCCAAGTCATAAGATTCCTGATCAGGTAATCAAATGGCTTCCCGGACTATTTGCACTGTGTGCCCCCTCCAACCCCTCTTTTACGCTGCTGCTACTCTCTGTTTATCATATATGCATAGTCACTTTAATTATACATTCATGTACATACTACCTCAATTGGCCCGACCAACCAGTGCTCCCGCACATTGGCTAACCGGGCTATCTGAATTGTGTCCTGCCACCCACCACCCGCCAACCCCTCTTTTATGCTACTGCTACTCTCTGTTCGTCATATATGCATAGTCCCTTTAACCATATCTACATGTACATGCTTCCTCAATCAGCCCGACTAACCGGTGTCTGTATGTAGCCTCGCTACTTTTTTAGCCTCGCTACTGTATATAGCCTCGCTACTGTTATTTTTCACTGCCTTTTTACTGTTGTTTTTATTTCTTTACTTACCTATTGTTCACTTAATACCTTTTTTGCACTATTGGTTAGAGCCTGTAAGTAAGCATTTCACTGTTGTATTCGGCACACGTGACAAATAAACTTTGATTTGATTTGATTTACCCCCCAAGCCATAAGACTCCTGAACATCTAATCAAATGGCTACACAGACTATTTGCATTGCCCCCCCCCCCTCTTTTACACCGCTGCTACTCTCTGTTGTTATTATCTATGCATTGTCACTTTAATAACTACCTACATTTACATATTACCTCAACTAACCGGTGCCCCTGCACATTGACTCTGTACCGGTACCCCCTGTATATAGTCTCACTATTGTTATTTTATTGCTGCTCTTTAATTACTTGTTACTTTAATTTATTATTCTTATCTGTATTTTTTTAAACTGAATTGTTGGTTAGGGGCTCGTAAGTAAGCATTTCATTGTAAGGTCTACCTATACCTTGTCACGTTCTGACCAGTAAAAAGGGTTATTTGTTATTGTAGTTTGGTCAGGGCGTGGCAGGGGGTGTTTGTTTTGTGTGGTTCGGTGTTTTTGGTTTATGTTCTATATTGTCTATTTCTATGTGTTTATCTAGTTTTCTATTTCTATGTTGGATTTTTGGCAATGACCTCCAATTAGAGGCAGCTGGTTGTCGTTGTCTCTAATTGGAGGCCATATTTAGTGGGGTTTGTTTTCTCTTGTGTTTTGTGAGTGGTTTCTAGTATAGTCTGTGCACCTTACTGGGCTGTTTTCGTCGTTTGTTTGTTTTGATTAAGGGTTTTCTTTAATAAAATAAGAAGATGAGCACTTTACCCGCTGCGTTTTGGTCCACTCCTTACGACGCCTATGACAGAACCATCCACCAAAGAAGGACCAAGCAGCGGAGGACGGAGTAGGAGGAGAGCTATTTGGAGTCATGGACATGGTAGGAGATCCTCGATGGCAAGGGCCCATGGAGCCAGGCTGGGGAGTACCAGCGCCTGAAGGAGGAGCTGGAGGAAGCGAAGAGGGAACGAAGGAGGTATGAGGCATTATATCCTCCATTTCAGGAGGTGAGGAGGCAGCCCAAAAAGAAATTGGGGGGGAGGGCATACGGGGAGTTTAGCTAAGTCAGGGGGAGCCCTGACCTATCTTCCCGGGCATACAGGAGAGAGCCATGGAGCAAAAAGGAGCCAGTCAAGGAATCAAGCGAGGAGCTTGACGCGAGATTCCGGAGAGAGGTACTGGCGGAAAGGGCACGAAGGAGCACCTGTGCTTACTATGGGGACCGACGGATCAAGCAATGTTATGCGGAGATATGCACGGTATCGCCAGTGCGCAGCTACAGCCCGGTGCGCTTGGTGAAAGCTCCTCACAGGTGTCATGCTAGAGCCAGCATCGAGCCAGGACCAGTGATGCAAGTTGCAAGCATCAGACCGCCGGTGAGGGTTCATGGCACAGTGTATCCTGTTCCTGCTCCTCGTACTCTTCCTCCAGTGCATCAGCCCAGTCCAGTACGTCCTGTTTCTGCTCTCCGCACTAGCCTTGAAGTGCGTGTTACTAGTCTGGCGCCTCCAAAGCCAGCCCCACGCATCAGGCCTCCAGTGTGCCTGCCCAGTCCGGTACGTCCTGTTCCTGCTCCTCGCACTAGCCCTGTGGTGCGTGTTACTGTTCTGGCGCCTCCAAAGCCAGCCCCACGCATCAGGCCTCCAGTGCTCCTGCCCAGCCCAATACGTCCTGTTCCTGCTCCTCGCACTAGCCCTCTGGTGCGGGTTACTAGTCTGGCGCCTCCTAAGCCAGCCCCATGCATCAGGCCTTCAGTGCGCATTCCCCGTCCAGAGCTTCTGGCGACACTTCCCCGTCCAGAGCATCCGGCGACAGTTCCCCGTCCAGAGCTTCCGGCGACAGTTCCCCGTCCAGTGCTTCTGGCGACGTCCTACAGTCCGGAACCGACAGAGACGGCCTACAGTCCGGAACCGACAGAGACGGCCTACAGTCCGGAACCGACAAAGACGGCCTACAGCCCTGAGTCTCCAGCGACGCTCCTCAGCCCTGAGTCTCCAGCGATGCCGCGCAGCCCAGAGTTTCCTGAACGGGAGCTACGCTCAGAGCCAGAGCCACCTCCGTAGTGGGAGGATTGGGAAGGGGGGGTGTAGCACGGGGACCGTCGTTGACGGTGGCCACCCTCCCTTTAAGTTTGGGGTTAGTTTTTGTGGGGTTGTTTTTGTGGGGCTTTGTTTTTGAGGTGCATTCGGGGTCTGCACCTTTGGGGGGGGGTGTACTGTCCCGTCCTGACCAGTAAAAGGGGTTATTTGTTATTGTAGTTTGGTCAGGGCGTGGCAGGGGGTGTTTGTTTTGTGTGGTTAGGTGTTTTTGGTTTATGTTCTATATTTTCTATTTCTATGTGTTTATCTAGTTTTCTATTTCTATGTTGGATTTTTGGCAATGACCTACCCGCTGCGTTTTGGTCCACTCCTTACGACGCCTATGACACACCTGTTGTATTCGGCGCGTGTGACTAATACAATTTGATTTGATTGGCAGAGCCCGATGTTAGATGAGGAAGCGTATTATCGTGGAAAGCGCTCTTACACACGTGGCACACACACACAAACACACTGCTGTGTGGATTCAGACATTTCATGCTTAGTGCTTAACATGCTAAGCATACTGCAATGATTTGTCTTGAAAACAAAACATTGCTATCCATTTGGTTCATTTTCAGTACTGAGATGACAGAAAGAGAGATTGTAAAAATGCTATGATTGTGAGTAAATCTGAAAGTACCTTTTGGCCTTATAGTTTACCGTCAATAAGCTTTCACTGCTGTGAACAATAGAGAGACCAAGAGACAGATAAGACCTGTAAAGTCCCCCACAGCAGCGTGTTTTACAGGGGGGGATTTCCTGTTATGACAGTCAGGGCCTCCCCTGCTGCATTATTAATAACTGGAAACACACACACACTTTCTCTGTCCCTGTCACCTTCACTGTCACTGTCTCTGTCCCTGTCTTTTTCACTGTCTCTGACCCGTTCTCTGTCTCTGCTGCTGCCGAGGGAGGAGAGACACGCTATCCAGTAGGGAGTTTATTACACAGCTGGCTCTATAGATAAATCCTGTGTAGGCTATGTGAGGGGGAGTGTGTGTGTGTGGGGGGGGGCGCATTACATAGACATCATGAGCATACTGTTTCTCTGGCAGCTCATTCCTTTGGACAATTTAAATAGTAAAAGTACTTTACAGTAAATGTTACTGTTCCTCCCCCACTCTCTAAGACAAACCCTCTCGTAACCCTCTCTGATTATGGAGGAGACTCTGAAAGAATGTGTATCTATCACCTCGGATCAGACGTCAGCCCCAGAGATGTGGAGACATTCCAGGGATGGCATTCATTTTAACACACACACACAGACACACACACACACACAGGCCCAAAGGAGTCCCCATGGGGCCTTCTCTTCTTGGTAGAGGCTAAATGCTTACAGGAGCAGCTGCAACACAAGTGTGTGATGTGGCAGAAGAACCTGCTGCCGTCAAACATCGAAAACAGGAAAAACCCCCACCAGAGTACAGCTCCACAGATTATATGATATCTTTACACTTTCTAGTCTTTCTCAAATGTGCGGTGACAAGGGTTGCACAATTACAGTAACTTTCCCCAAATTCAAAGGCTTTATTTCGTTATTCCAAACTGATTTCAGGAATCTGCCAACCAGGATGTCTGGAAAACCTTGGGATTTTTTTGTAATACAATTTGGGATGTTAGATGAATTTTTAAACCCTAGTGGTGATTTACAAAATCGACTTCACCTTGGAAAGTAGATGTGAAACGTGTCCTGCCTTTCACCGATATTGTTACATTATATCACACAAGTTGAGTTAATGCTGAATAAATCAATGACCATAGTTAAATCTCCAAGGTTGCAACAATTTGGAGTCGGTAGGTACGGTAATGACAGAGGGTAGTTAATCTAAACTCGTGTTTCTGTCTCTCAGTGCTTCAATGGAGATTACAGCCCAACTGACAATGGAACACTTGAGGAAGTATTTAACTACAGCCTCATTTACCACCACAGTAGATCAACAAGACAAAGGAGAACAGATAGGATAACACAACTTAACACAAACGCAAATACACCCAGCACAATGGTCCTCTCTACTAATAAACAATAGGATTCGTCATTGATGAAGATGATTTTGCTCCCGTCTGGGCAGATGTTCCAGCTAGTAGCGAACCGAGAGAAGAAAAAAACACCCGGAGATAAAGAGCAATCCTATTGTTGCATCACAGCTTGTTTACTGGAGTATTAGTTGTTACTGCCGTATGTTTATTTACCATGCTCTGCACTCAGTGGTTAAGAAGGGGGATTTGTATAAGGTTATGGGGGGTTGGGGAGGGGGTGTGTGTATTTACATTTTTTATTTATTCCCGATCGCCGTTAGCTGCTGCGAAGGCAGAAGCTACTATTCCTGGGGTCCAAACACAATTACATACAATAAAACAATAAAACAATGCGTAACACATCCCATTATGACACAATACTTTTCATAACACATCTGCAATAGAAAGTCAACAATACAGTCAAATGTGTGTGTGTGTTTAGAGTGCTTGTGTCAGATTAGAAAACTTGTGTATGTGGTTTGGTATAATCCCTCTCCGTCAGATTATGAGCTTGTGTTTGATGTGTTTACCCCCTCTGCTGTGCATTACATCTACCTGAGCTGAGAGAGGGAAAGGAGGGAGAGAGGGGTGAGGGAGGAAGTGGGGGAAGAGAGTAAAAGAGGAGCGAATGCAACAGGAGGAGGGGAGGAGAGGGGAGGAGATGGTGGAGGAGGAGAGGGAAAAGGGGAGACGAGAAAAGTGGAGGGAGATAAATATGGAAAGAACTGAGAAGGGCAAATGAGGAGGGGAGGGGGGAAGGGGGAGAGCAAAGAGGGCGAGACTCATGGGAGGGAATCTGGTGTTTAATTTAAAGCAGCTTGCCATAGCAGGGTTTAGGAGAGAGGGTTGATGGGCTGTCACTGGGAAAGGAATGGATTATGACAGATTCTCCTCAGCAACAGTGTGAGATGTATGGGGCATTATACAGACAGCTACACACATTAACACACCTCATTTCAAACACACGCACACGCACGCGTACTCACACACGGGCACACGCTCTCTCTCTCCCTCCTTGTCACGCGCATGCACACACAGATCCTGGGTTGAACCAGCCAACCAGTCAGCTGTTGTTTGCAGTGGGGGAATAACATCCCAGGGGGATTTAATATCAGCATCACTGATCCCCTCTGAGTGTGTGCAATATGTAAACATGTGGATGGGGGAACATTGCTCTGTTGTTGTTTGTGACTGTGTCAAGGCAGCGGCACATGTGTTGTTCTTATAGGACATATGTAAACAGTATGTTTGTGTGTACAATGCATTTAGTAACATACCGTCAACAGGCGTAATAATGAATGTCAGTGATGATTTCTTATCCTTGAACGTGAATCGCCTAGCAGGTCGCCTAGTGGTTAGAGCGCTGTGCCAGTAACCGAATGGTTGCTGGATCGAATCCCCGAGCTGAGAAGGTAAAAATCTGTCGCTCTGCCCCTGAACAAGGCAGTTAACCCACTGTTCCCCGGTAGGCCGTCATTGTAAATAAGAATTTGTTCTTAACTGACTTGCCTAGTTAAATAAAAATAAAAATCATCTCTACCTAGTTCCCAAATGCAGAAAAACCTTTGGTGTTTCTAAACCATAGATTCGCAGGCTTTCAGTGGTGACCAGTTACTTAAGGTGTCAGGGATGGGGACGTCACTGAAGTGTTGACCTCATGACTCTATATCTTACCTCCATAAAATAGACGCTACCGCTGACCTATACTAATGGTGCTTGTCTGGTTTAGTGGCAATGATGCTTGACCTCTGACTTGGAGTGTTGACTACGTGGCATCCAGGGTGGGTACATGTCACACATGCCAGACGAACTGATTGACCCAGGTGGAGGTACGTGTATGTCTTAATCATCCCCAGATGAAGCCGACGATCCTAGCACGCTGTACATATCCCCAGGCAGCGACTCCGCAGCCAGACAGTGCAGTACAGTCAGCCCAGTGACCGCTGATCACCCACACAAAGAGCCTTGTAATGATGCGATAAAAGGCAACGGAGAACAGCGGAGCGGAGTGTGCAAGCACACGTCTGTCCCCCCAGTTGATGCTGCAGACCCCGTGTGTGTGTATATGTGGGTTCAGTGACTGGCTTTTGCTTTTGTTCGTCGTTACGTATGTCCCAACTCGGCTCTGGCCACGGTCTCTGTCAGTAGCACAGGGTCTCGCTGTGTCCTAGGACTAATCAGATGGTAAAGACCTTGATGAGGAGAGGAAAATCATTCAACTATGCCCACTGCAGCTGGGGAGAGTTGACCTCTCTTACGTCAATGGAGGCTTGGAGGCCCAGGCAGAAAGAACTGCTCTGCCTCCCAGGGCTGCATAAGCAGGAAGGGGGGATGGTGGGGGTTGGTACCGATACTGTCTTTGTTAGATTTTTCTTCAAATCCTAATTTCTTTACTTGCGGTCTGGTCTGAGGACCAAAGATACTTTCAGTAGAGATGTGTGGTGTTGTCCTGTGGATTTTATGTGGTTTACTGTGAGGTTTACTTCATGACAGTACTCTCTGTGGTTACGAAATACCCTATGCCACCTTAAGGTTTATTGTGTTGACTCTACAGTGGTTAAGCCATAGAGGTCCTGTATGTCTGTTCACCTCAGTGGTAAGATGAGGTAAGATGAGGTAAGATGACAGAGCACAGTGGACTAGGGAAGTGGTCAGGGGGGAGGTTAGGAATAGGGCCATACTAGGTTTGTAGAAAGGGGAACTACAGTATATTAGTGGTGATGATGTTAAGTCAGTGCTTCCCATATATATTTATGCTTGACCTACTGGGAACCATGAGCTTCTTTGATACACCAAGTAAACGACACAAAAACAGCAATAGTTTGTTGGGCGTTAGACTATGTGGTTGTGGATTAAAGGTATCATAAGTAATAGCAACACTCTCTAAATTATTCCTTTCGACAACCCCATTCACAAATGGAAACAGAAAAGGAGGCTGTAAAGGCATTAAAGGGCCAATCCGCCACTTTTTAACCTCATATTCATTGTCCCCAGCACCAAACCAGTGTCTATGTATGTGAAAACAGCGCATTTCTATGATCTGTGGTTAAATATATGAGACGAAAGGTCCTAAAAAACGCATCTCTGTGACATCGCAGGGTAGGATTAAAAGTAGAAAAAAACAGCGATTTTCAAAACCTGCAAGTTTCTAACCAGAGGGAGGATATTTTCTTGATCCCCCCCACGTCACTTTTGATGATGTCATTGGGTACAACTTTTTTACTTTATGTGTTTTAATACAAAACCCTATGTGGTGTTTTCACATTTGTGGACACTGGTATTGTGCTGGAGAGAATGAAAACGAGGTTGAAAAGGATATAATCAGATCATATTCCCTCAACACAGAACATCTTGTTAATTAATGATTCAAATCAAAACACCATCAAAAGAAATACATATATATATTTTTTTACTATTTACATTTCCCTAACGGAATCTTGGTGTAAAAATAGATCAGATGTATTCGGAGTACACCTACAGATGAGTCAGAGGAGTATTTCACATGTACCCATTAGAATCTCCGTTCCGATCCAGCCGTACCACATAGACTCTATTAACCATTCCATTCTCACAGCCTATTTCAGACCTGATAGAAAGCTGCTATTTTCAGACATAACAGATGAGCTGAGAGATGAGAGATATGAATAGATCTTTGATGAGTCATACTATTTCGTGACGTGTGGAATATGTTTACCGTCTGTTTTCCTGAGTCTGTGAGAGCTAGGCTTCGGCTGACTGAGACCTAGGTACGCAGCCAGTTGGCTCGGCTCACAGATCTCCCTGACGTCTTAGGTGTGTTAGGAGGATGTAGAGCAGGGAAGGGCAAACGTTTTGGCTTGATGGCCACATCGAGATTTCAATTTCTTTTTACCGATTTGTTTGTCAAAATCAATTTGCGGGCCATTAAAAGGGCAGTTATTTGAAAATATATGTCCATTATAATGTGTACCTAGTTTATATCTAGTTTAGACTTTCAAAAGTGGCCTGGAGTGTTTTTTAAAGCCCAAAGAATGAATAATCAACACTATTTTATTTTTTTACTCAAATCTCCTGAGGGCCGGATTCGGCCCATGGGCCATAGTTTGCCCACCCCTGATGTAGAAGCACAGAGTAGTGTTATAAAAGTCATTGTCACCAGGCTGAAAGAAATTAGGGTAACACTTTACAGTAAGTTGCCCCTATTACTATGTAACTACACAGTAATAACTGCAGTAACAACAACATACTTAGGTGTTATTATGTAATTACATGGTAATAAGGTTGTAGCGCTATAAGTTGTTAGAATTGGAACAGGGAATGTGTAATTACACGTCTACTGAAGGTTATTCCACATTTGTAATTACTGATGTTATTACACTATGTAAGTAATGTTTTGCAATTACATGTCACCTGTGAATTAGCATGTTAATAAATCAAATCAAAATCTGAGCTTGGTACATGTGATACCAGGGTTGATAAATAGACTAGGACCTGATAACAACAATTGTAACAAGACACACCCTGTCAGTTCATTTCTATGTTATGACCTGGCTCAAAGGCTATACCAAATCAAGTGTAATGTATCAACAATGCAGTTACATAGGATATACTTGTAATGATCATGTACCTACCCAGGAGCTAGCAACTTAATGTAAAGTGAAACACAGTAGGGTATAACCTTCATAATTACAATGTAGTGACTATGTAACAACCTTTGCAGACAATAAGGTAACCAGGATAATTAAGGATACAGGAGAACAGTTTTCAGTTTAACTTTTCTTTCATGTGTTTGAGAGATAATTAATATCCAAGCAATTCAAATTAAATTCCCCATTTCAGACTCAAAGCAATAACTATTTTAGTTAGTAAAACATATTAACACAGGGTGGTAAATCTAGCTAGCTAGCATTTCCTCATTATTCAGTAATGTAGCAGCTAGCTAAGCACTGGCACAATGTTAACACGTTTTCCAACTCAGTCAGTAATGTTTCAAAATCATCACAAAACCCATGAAACATTTAGTTAACAATGTTATTTCACTATTTTGAGAGTTACATTGCACTTTTGCACATTACAAACCTTTAAAAATACAACAAATTAAGAGAGAAATAGCATGTGGCTTCCATTTTGGCTGCAGAGGAGAGTTTAAGAGGTGAGAGGTCAGTGTGACTTCCTAGTGAGCTCTAAAATTGTAAAAAAATAATTAAAAATTAAAACAATTATGAAACATTTAGATACGTCAAGATTTGTATCTACTTCTCCGGAGTCAGATGAACTCGTGAATACCATTTTTATGTCTCTGCATGCAGTTTGAAAGAAGTTACTAACAAGAGTTAGCGCAATTGCTAATTAGTATTAGCTAACTTGCGTTAGCATAATGACTGGAAGTCTATGGTATCTACCATTACACTAACGCTAGTTAGCATTGGTTCGTGAAGCTACCTCTAATTTCTTTCATACTGGATGCAGAGACGTAAAAATGGTATCCATGCACATTCAAAAGAAGAAAAACAAGAAGAAAGAATGTACAGTATGACAGTTGGGTCTGACAGTCGGGTCTGACGACATCTCGTGCCAAACTGAAAATTGATTTAGAGAAAATTAATCTCTATGGAATATTTTTCACTTGTCTCATTGACTTCTCAAACCCCAAACTCCGGTATGGTATACTTGGTCTGTTTTGCAAGCGTTCCCCGAAGTCTAGCAATGTTGCACCTTTTGGTTTAGAAACGCTGTGACAAGAAGTCAGAAGAACGCTGGGCTGTCACCATCGAAATTTGACGTTTGGAGAAACTTCGAAATTTGACGGTTAAAGTAATGTGGATTAATGTCAGAATCTGAAGTAAAATTGGTAAAACCATGAGATCTTGTTGTAGTTTAAGCAGGGTTAGTTGAACCTCTGTGGGCCCCCTGGACCAGGTTTCACCTAGCTCTGATTTACAATAAACAGCATTCAGGGCCATACATACTCCTACAGTAGCACAGTGATACAAAGTAGTCTTTGAGGTTGTTGTCAAAAGAATACCTTTGTGTATTATTTTCACTTAGTGTACCTTTATGTGACCAATGACTTTAGTTCTGTTCTGTGATGTCAGTGTTTGATGAGAAGTCTGTGGCGGTGTTCCAAATGGCACCCTATTCCATATGTAGTGCACTACTTTGACCAGGGCCCATAGGGATGTTTGAGATGTTTTTCTACATGGCCAAAAGTATATGGACACCCCTTCAAATTAGTGGATTCGGCTATTTCAGCCACACCTGTTGCTGACAGGTGTATAAAATCGAGCACACAGCCATGAATTCTCAATAGACAAACATTGGCAGTAGAGAGGCTGTACTGAAGAGCTCAATGACTTTCAACGTAGCACGGTCAGAGGATACCGCCTTTCAACAAGTCAGTTTGTCAAATTTCTGCCATGCTAGAGCTGCCCCTGTCAACTGTAAGTGCTGTTATTGTGAAGCCTAAGATCCCCATGCACAATGCCAAGCGTCAGCTGTAGTGGTGTAAAGCTTGCCGCCATTGGACTCCTGAGCAGCGGAAACACATTCTCTGGAGTGAAGAATCACGCTTCACAATCTGGCAGTCGGACGGACGAACTTGGGTTTGGCAGATGCCAGGAGAATGCTACCTGCCCAATGCATAGTGCCAACTGTAAAATTTGGTGGAGGAGGAATTATGGTCTGGGGCTGTTTTCATGGTTCGGGCTAGGCCCCTTAGTTCCAGTAAAGGGAAATCTTAACGCACAGCATAAAATGACATTCTAGACGATTCTGTGCTTCCAACTTTTTGGCAACAGTTTGGAGAAGGCCCTTTCCTGTTTCAGCATGACAATGCCCCTGTGAACAAAGTGAAGTCCATACAGAAATGGTTTGTCGAGATTGGTGTGGAAGAACTTGACTGGCCTGCACAGAGCCCTGACCTCAACCCCATCGAACACCTTTGGGATGAATTGGAATGCCGACTGCGAGCCAGGTCTTATCGCCCAACATCAGTGCCCGACCTCAATAATGCTGTTGTGGCTGAATGGAAGCAAGTCCCCGCAGCAATGTTCCAACATCAAGTGGAAAGCCTTCCCAGAAGAGTGGAGGCTGTTATAGCAGCAAAGGGGGAACAACTCCATATTAATGCCCATGATATTGGAATGAGATGTTCGACGAGTATGTGTCCGCATACTTGATTTGATATGTTTCTCATCCACATTCTATTTCTGAACCACATTCCGAGATTCTGCTGCTTCACCCCTGTAAATTCCATAAATATTGGTAATTTCAAAGGAGCATTAGCTATGCATGGAATTCTATTGGTAATGATCTTGACATGCTTCAAATGCATGGTATACAGTATGTTGTCTGCCGAGGTGTTGAAACCTAAGATACAGTGCCTTCAGAAAGTATTCATACCACTAGACATTTACATTTACGTTTGAGTAATTTAGCAGATGCCGTTATCAGGAGCAACTTATCTTAAGGTACAGTAGCTAGGTAGGACAACCACATATCACAGTCTTAGTAAGCACATTTTCCTTTCCTTTGCTATCAGCAAATTCCGAGCTAGTAAGGGGGGTGGCAGAACGGAGGTGGCAGAACGGAGTGCTCAGGTTGGGGTGTAGGGTTTGAGAATAGACTGAAAGTAGGGAGGGGCTGGTCCTCTTGCTGCTCCATAGGCAAGTACCATGGTACCCATGGAAATATCTAATTTGCACAAGTATTCACCCCCCTGAATAATGTAGATGCACTTTTGTCAGCGATTACAGCTAAGTATTTCTGGGTAAGTCTCTAAGAGCTTTCCACACCTGGATTGTGCAACATTTTCCCATTATTCTTTTCAAAATTCTTCAAGCTCTGTCAAATTGGTTGTTGATCATTGCTAGATAACTATTCAGGTCTTGCCATTGATTTTCAATTTTCAAAACTGTAACTAGGAACATTTACTGTCTTCTTGGTAAGCAACTCCAGTGTAGATTTGGCCTTGTGTTTTAGGTTGTTGTCCTGCTGAAAGGTGAATTAATCTCCCAGTGTCTGGTGGAAAGCGGTGCTCAGTAATATGTTGTGTTGGATTTGTCCCAAACATAGTGCTTTCTATTCAGGACAAAAAGTGACTTGCTTTGCCACATATTCTATACAGGCTTCCTTCTTTTCCCTTTTCAGTTAGGTTAGTATTGTGGAGTAACTACAATGTTGTTGATCCATCCTCAGATCCATCACACCCATTAAACTCTGTAACTGTTTTAAAGTCACCATCGGTTGAGAGGTTTCCTTCCTCTCCGGCAACTCAGTTAGGAAGGGTGCATGTATCTTTGTAGTGACTGGGTGTATTGATACACCATGTGTAATAATAACTTCACCATACTCAAAGGGATAATTAATGTCTGCTTTTTTATATATTTTTTTCATCTACCAATAGGTGTCATTCTTTGCGAGGCATTGGAAACCTCCCTCGTCTTTGTGGTTGAATCTTTGTTTGAAATTCACTGCTTGACGGAGGTACCTTACAATTATCTGTATGTGTGGGGTACAGAGATGAGGTATCATTCAAAAATCATGTTAAACACTATTAGAGTTCACACAGAGTCCATGCAATTTATTATGTGACACATTTTTACTCCTGAACTTATTTAGCTTGCCATAACAAAGGAGTTGAATACTTACTGACTCAAGACATTTCAGCTTTTCATTTTTAATTCATTACAAACCATTTTGAAAAACATAATTGCACTTTGACATTATGGAGTATTGTGTGTACGCCAGTGACCAAAGAAATCAAAATTGAATCAATTTTAAATTCAGGCTATAACACAACAAAAATTGGGAAAAAGTCAAAGGGGTGTGAATACTTTCTGATGGTGCTGTACATCTCACATTGACTTTGAAGTGATTCTGTTCTATTATATCCATCAGCATCCTTTTCAACAGATATCTGATGACCCAGAGTAGTTAGGGTTAAGTGCCTTGCTTAAGGGCACATTGATAGATTCCCCCCCCCCCCCTAGTTGGCTCTGGGATTCAAACCAGAGACCTTTGGCTCTTACCTGCTATGCTATCTGCTAGGGTACTTTATGTGCTTCTTTCTGCTGATCCCCAGCACTCCATGAAGGCAGTCATGACTTGTAGACCCAGGTCAGTAATGGAACCATGTTTAGACAAGGCCGTATAAAACAATAGTCTTTCCCGCAGCCGACATGTGGTCATCTAAACTCACCTTTCTACTCTAGCGTCTCATTCACATTTTGAGTTGCATTGTCTTTCAAGAACTAAGAACTCATTGGGGAAAAAAAGCTTACCCGAGATAAAGATCAGCAGGAAGAATTGAAGTGTCGGAACACTAATTGTGTGCATAATTTAACCATATGAATCACCAGTTCCATATGAGGAACTTTTGACTGGTCCAACAAGCTTGCCAGAATGTGATTCTTGTCATCAACATCCCAGACTGAAAAACAGCTTTGCAGCACATGGAGGCCAATGTTAACTGAGCAGCATAGAACATCAAAGGTTCATTTTAAGACCTGCAGTCTTTTACAAGTCTGTACAAGAGCATGTTGTCCAGCACAGTCAACTGTACAACAACACAACAGCCTCCAGAGCAAAGACTCTTAATGCATCAGCGCAGAAGAGAAGTCTGGGCTTCAAACGCAATAGGCATCAGTCGTCTCTGCTTACAGTAATAAAGACAGACAAATACCCAGGAGAAAGACCTGTAGGGACGAGATAAATGCCTATTGGTTAGATTCTCTTGTAAACCTTTTTTCTTTAAATGCTAAAGCTTAGCGTGTATTTACTTAATGTCCAGTTGGTGGAGCTTTGATGTGCTCATGTAAAAGACCATGGGTTTGTGTCCTTAAAAGGGTTGTTTCCAAAAAAATGTCTTTGGTGCAGTGGAGGCTGGTGGGAGGTGCTATAGGAGGACAGCCGTATTGTAATGGCTGGAATGGAATGAATGTAACAGAGTAAAACATGTGGTTTCCATATGTTGGATGTGTTTTATACCGCTCCATATATTCCATTCCAGCCAGTACAATGAGTACATCAAAGCTCCACCAACTGGACACTTCCTCCTATAGCTCCTCCCACCAGCTTCGGTGATAATGTTTACCAGCACTATTGTACTCATTGCTGTCCAGGTTGGATGCTGTCCAGCTTGATGTTGCCTGAGGACAGAGAGCTTGTGTCTGGAAGGGATGTTTTCAACCCCAAAGTGCAGAACATGAAAAACAAGAAAAATAATTTGGGGGAAATGTTTACTGCCAATGTCATTCACAATTCTGCCCAAGTAAATCAAAGGAAAGTATGGTTAAAAAAACCAAGGACTGCTTCATTGAGTGATTTCTTAAGCATGACATGGACTGTGTGGGGACTTATTGTAATGCCTAATTTTGCTTGACAACTAGAATTCCTCATGTGTCACAAGGACAAAAGAAGAAAATACTCCCAAGGCACTTCAGAGTCAACAGAACAAACACACACACAAATAGTATTACTGTCAGATCAGGCCTGAGCGAACAAAAAAGTCCCTCACAACAACAGCACACTTCAGCAGGGAGTTTTTCAGCAGACAGGCAGGCATGCTGGGAGTCAGCAGCAGTGTTTTGTCCTGCTAACTTGTGTAACATTTTGTTATTAATCCTGTCTACTTCACTGGACTGTTTACGTAGAGCAGGAAGTTGACCTGTGCTGGTGCAGTGTTAAATATGGAACTGTTTTATCTGACACATCCCTTCAGGTAAGTCATCTCAATATGAAGCTTGGACACTGTCCATACAATATGTTCAACATACAAAAGCACACACAGACACACAAGCTCAAGTCTGCACCCACTCAAGCATAACCAACACGTGCACACTGAGTCTCACACACACACACACACACACACACACACACACACACACACACACACACACACACACACACACACACACACACACACACACACACACACACACACACACACACACACACACAGTAAAGAAGCAGTGCAGTGACCAGTCTGCTCCAGTGGCAGTAACATGTGAGAGTTCAGGTTACCCACCTACACCTGTGGAAGAGAACATGTTCAGGCACACATACACACTTACACAAGCCAGACGTAAGCAGCTTGTATCCCCATGCTCTTATAACACCACTTACACAATACCGTATCTCACACACACACACACACACACACACACACACACACACACACACACACACACACACACACACACACACACACACACACACACACACACACACACACACACATCAGGTAGCTGAGACCACTGGGCTTTGATGTGTGTCCTGAATGGGGGGGGGCCAATAAGAGTTAAACTCACAGGAGGTCTGCATTTACACTGAGAACAACCACCAAATGTATATATACTTCAATAAGGGCTCATGTTGCATGAAGGATAAACAGCTGAAGAACAGATGTTGTGTCAACCTTTGCATGCTAAATAGGCATGAGGGTCTCTTGGTGCAGTGTTCTGAAAGCAAACACACATACACACAAACATGGGCACAAATAGACACATTTATTATTTTTTTTATACATGGAGGGTCACCATTGAGACCAGGATCTCATTTGCAAGGGAGCCCTGTTAACATGAAAATACAATAAATATGCACTGTTTTCACTTTAATCACAAGTCACTGACAGTAACACAGTGTCAGGTGGGTTCTGAACGCCCCTGTCTATTTCAGAATGTTCCAGATCCCAATATTACAGTTGATATCCAGACTACATTCCAGCATTTTCTGATATGATAGGATCGCAGAAAGAAAGATCAGCAGGGACAGGGAAGGAGGACTGCATAAACACGCACGTTGCCGTCTTTGTACGCATTGTAATAGCAGCAAGACCCAGTGATGTCATTGTCCACAATGTAGAAGTGAACAGGGAGTTAAAGAAGAGAGCGAGGCGTGTGATTTGATTTGATTGGATGTTAAATGGGTCAACATAAAGGTCAACCTACCTTAATACCACAAAGTCGGATTTTCTGCCAAAACATTGACCTAGCAGTCTGCCCATACAACCAAAACCAAGAAGCTCAAGCCTATTCATTTCCTTTATTCATCACTACGTGGTTAGAGAGAACCGTCCCACCTTACATTTCAACCTTCCGTCATCTGAAGAAGAATCCAAATAGCACAGGTGAGTGTGTAACTACCATGTCTGTCTGTTTTTACAGGTGACCTCACCTGGGGAATGTTTCCCTCCAACAGTGATGTGATGTCTGTGGTGGATGTGGAGATAACGTTCCCAGCTGCCTCCGTACGTGTCTGAAATGATCTGCAATGTTGCACACTGCTACGACGATTGTAGCAGAGGTGGTTTGGTGAGCTATGCTCGCGTGATGAATTAACTTGCCGGTAGACCTGAAGATTCTCGTTAGCTCCCATCGCTGATGCCTAGCTTTGTGTTAAAGCAATCTGGGGTCATGCAGATAACCCGAGTTGCATAACCAGTCAATCATACAAAAATATATGTAAATATATATGCAAATATATGCAGGTAAATGTAAAATAGACAGAAACCCACTGGGCACAGACGCCAATTCAACGTCTATTCCATATTGGTTCCACGCAATTGAAATGAAATGACGTGGGAAAAAAACGTTGATTCAACCAGTGTGAGCCCAGTGGGAAGTAAACACAATGACAACATGTTTGGCTCAGGCTTTAATTGTTCCTGTTCGCAATAAAACCATTTAAAAAAGATCAACCCAGACAGGAGATGCAATGAGCAAATGTCACAGATGAGTCTATTCCCTTTACATAAACCAAGTGTCTGTGGCATCAGCAGAGTCCTCCGTGTCCTCATGTCAATCCTTGTCCTTATCTCCTTAGCAACAGTCTTCTCAGACAATGGTCCCGTTCTCTATGCATCTTAAAGCCTCCTTGTCAGGCAGGGCCAGACACACAAAGACACTATAGAAGGTTGCAGAGGGGAGGAGATAAGGAGGTTAGGAGGACGATATTGTTACAGACACAGACATAAACACACAAACACACAAACACACAAACACACACAGTGTATTGTGCCCCTATCAGATGAGTCTCAGTGTAGGGCTAGTATGCTGGGTGTGTTTGCGCCACTGCCCTCCTCCACAGGGTAACGAGGACATCCTGTCTGATGAAGCATCCTGTCTTTTCCTCTTTATCTCACTATCCCAGGGAAAGATACAGAGATGTTTACAGGAGGTAGATGTTGTGTAAACTGAATTGAATCATGTCATTGTCCATAACTGAAGGACCTCTTTTACAAAAAGCATGACACACTACATTTTCTGTTTTCAAGTTGCAGTCTATTTGTTTGAGCAGTCTTGCCTTCTGAAAAGATTACGCCCAGTGTATTTTTCCTCCAGAAGAGGAGTGTTAGAGCTGTTTTAGTCAGAGAGGAGGCTTTTCTTTCTGTAAACGTGGTGTACTGGATTAGTCAGTGAGTGCATCGCTTGGTGTCGGTTAGATAAGTGGACTCTCCTTCTGTCTCTGACAGTCAAACTGTCCTTGACTCATAAGTTGGGTCGGGCGAAAAAAGGGGGGGGGGGCAACAATTCTTTCTTCTTACTACGTGTCCATCACCAACAGTATAAAAACCACATGAAACCAAATCTTTTTCTGGGCAGCTGTCGCGTGCAGCTGGTAACCGGAGACGCAGAGCTCTGAGAGTCCCTTAATGTCCCACATGTGGCGCTACCTGTCCTGCAGGGATTGGAGGATTTCACGCATGTGGGGCAGCTGCTGCAGCCCTTAAGACAGAAAAGGAGAAGAGAGAGAGGGAGTGAGGGAGGGCGGGGAAAACAAAAAAAATGCCCCTCTGAGACCCATATCATGCAACGATCCATCCATCCACTGCTGGTGATTAGCACCATCCCATTGGGCAAAAACTGGTTGAATCAATGTTTCCACCTCTTTTCAACCCCAACATGCAATGTGATGATGTTGAATCATCGTGGAAAACTGATTGGATTTGAAAAAAAGTCATCAACGTAAGGGAATTTAGTATTTTCTTCACCCCACCTTTAACCTAAATCCAATGACACATTAGTTAACAACTCAACCAAATGTAAATGAAAAGTACACGTTGACCTGACGTCTCCGCCCAGTGGGATGTGTCTAGCCATGTCAAGGCCAGGCCAGAGGCGTAAGGGGAAGCTGTCACCTCCAGAGGGTTTGTGTTTATGAAACATAACGACTCGCTACGCCCTCAAGGGCTTTGGAGACAGACAACACAGGACAAAAGCTTATGGGGCAGAGGGGAGGGGTATAGTCATTTTGGAACAATTTCCTGGTGGTGAAAATGTTCCTGCAACGGTCCCTGTTTGTTGATGTTGTCCTTGTGATCAGAAGGGGCTCCGTGTGGGTAAGAGCCTCTACTGACTGTTTGACATAACCATTAACTGTTGAGTAACTTATGACACACTTCTGTTGGGGGCTACATGTCCTTGTTTACAATAATCACCTCAGCAGGCTCCCAGTCGTGCAAATTGATCGTGTGTCACATTGTAACACCAAATGTAATCAGATGTTAGCAGATGTTAATGCGAGTGTAGCGAAGTGCTTGTGCTTCTAGTTCCAACAGTGCAGTAATATCTAACAAGTAATCTAACGATTCCCCAACAACTGCCCAATACACACAAATCTAAAGGGGTGGAATAAGAATATGTACATATATATGGATAGCGATGGCTGAGCGACATAGGTAATATGCAATAGATGGTATAAGATATAGTATATACATAGGAGATGAGTAATGTAAGATATGTAAACATTATTAAAGTGGCATTGTGTAAAGTGACTAGTGAGTCTCTATGTAGGCAGCAGCCTCTCTCAGTTAGTGATTGTGATTAGCAGTCTGATGGCCTTGAGATAGAAGCTGTTCTTCAGTCTCTCAGTCCCAGCTTTGATGCAGCTGTACTGACCTCGCCTTCTGGATGGTAGCGGGGTGAACAGGCAGTGGCTTGGGTGGTTGTTGTCCTTGATGATCTTTTTGGCCTTCCTGTGACATTGGGTGCTGTAGGTGTCCTGGGGGCATTCCGTCAGAAAGTCCAGGACCCAATTGCACAGGGTGGGGTTGAGACCAAGGGCCTCCAGCTTAATGATGAGCATGGAGGGTACTATGGTGTTGAATGCTGAGCTGTAGTCAATGAACAACATTCTTACATAGGTATTCCTCTTGTCCAGAAGGGATAGGGCAGTGTGCAGTGTGATGGCGATTGCATCGTCTGTGGACCTGTTGGGGCGCTATGCAAACTGAAGTGGGTCTAGGGTGGCAGGTAAGGTGGAGGTGATATGATCCTTGACTAGTCTCTCAAAGCACTTCATGATGACAGATGTGAGTGCTACGGGGCGATAGTCATTTAGTTCAATTATCTTTGCTTTCTTGGGTACAGGGGACAGCAGTTATCCTCACTATTATACACTATTATCCTCAAAGCGGGTAAAGAAGGTGTTTAGTTTCTCTGGAAGCAATACATCAGTGTCCGTGACGTGGTTGGTTATCTTTTTGTTATCCGTATCTGCCTGTAGTCCCTGATACATATGTCTCGTATCTGATCCGTTGAATTGCCACTCCACTTTGTCCCTATACCGACATTTCGCTTCTTTGATTGCCTTGCGGATTAAATAACTACACTGTTTATGTTCGGCCAAATTCCCAGTCCTTTCCAATGTTAAATGCGGGCGTTCGCGCTTCCAGGTTTGCACGAATACCGCCATCCATCCATGGTTTTTGGTTAGGGTAGGTAATAGTCACAGTGGGTACAACATCTCCAATGCACTTCCTTATAAACTCACTCACTGAGTCAGCGTATAGATCGATGTTGTTCTCTGAGGCTGCCCAGAACATTTCCCAATCCGCGTGATCAAAACAATCGTGAAGCGTGGATTCCGATTGGTCAGACCAGCGTTGAATGGTTCCAGTCACGGGCACATCCTGTTTGAGTTTCTGCATGTAGGATGGTAGGAGCAAGATGGAGTCGTGGTTGGATTTGCCGAAGGGAGGGAGAGGGAGGGCCTTGTATGCATCGCAGAAGTTAGAGTAACAGTGGTCCAGTGTATTGCCTGTGCGAGTGATGCAATCAATATGCTGATAGAATTTAGGTAACCTTGTTCTCAAATTTGCTTTGTTAAAATCCCCAGCTACAATAAATGCAGCCTCAGGATATATGGTTTCCAGTTTACATAGAGTCCAATGAAGTTCCTTGAGGGCCGTCGTGGTATCTGCTTGAGGGGGTATATACACAGCTGTGATGATAACTGACAATAATTCGCTTGGGAGATAATATGGTCAGCATTTGATTCTAAGGAATTCTAGGTCAGGTGACCAGAAGGACTTGAGTTCCTGTATGTTGTTATGGTTACACCATGAGTCGCTAATCATGAAGCATACACCCCTGCCCTTCTTCTTCCCAGCGAGATGTTTATTTCTGTCGGCGCGACGCATGAAGAAACCTGGTGGCTATATCGACTCCGACAACATATCCCAAGAGAGCCATGTTTCGTGAAACAGAGAATGTTACAATTTCTGATGTCTCTCTGGAAGGTGGTTGCCCTAATTTGGTCCACCTTGTTGTCTAGAGACTGGACATTGGCGAGTAGTATTTTCGGAAGTGGTGGTCGGTGTGCACGCCTTCGAAGCCTGACCAGGAGGCCACACCGTCTACCTCTTCTGCAGCGACATTGTTTTGGGTTGGCCTCTGGGATTATATTCAATGTCCTGGGTGGTAGTCCAAACAAAGGATCCGCTTCGGGAAAGTTATATTCCTGGTCGTAATGTTGGTAAGTTGACGTCGCTCTTATATCCAATAGTTCTTCCTGGCTGTATGTAATAACACTTAAGATTTTCTGGGCTAACAATGTAAGAAATAATACATAAAAAAACGAAATACTGCATAGTTTCCTAAGGACTCGAAGCGAGGCGACCATCTCTGTCTGCGCCATCTACATCTACCACGTATATGTAGACTACGTGTTTATATTTGTGTGTGTTTGACTATGTGGTTGTTGTTTGCGTGTGTACATAAGTGTATTCGTACGCGTGCTTGTGCGTATGCTTGTGTCTTTGTGTGTGGGGTGCGTGTTGGCATGCATTTGTTTTACTGAATGCTTGAGTATTAGAGGGAGTGTGTGTATGTGTAACTGTGTTTGGCCTCAGTAGTGTGCAGCTGACATAGCATGTACTCAGCTGGGCTGAGACATGCACTCTGCTCTCAACCACACCTATGGTACTCTCCTCTCTTCTCTTTTTGCTTCGCTGGCTCTGGTCTTGCAGCAAGGGAGAGACCAAGTCCATCCGTTCTTCTCACAGCCCAGGAGAGAGGAGGGGGAGAAGAGATAGAGGGAGAAAGAAAGATCGAGAGAGAAAGAGAGAGAGATTGGGAGAAAGAGAGAACGAGTGAGACAGAGAGAGAGTCACCTGTTGTGTTTGATGTGGTTATTCAACTCAGTATACAGACGGTAGTGGACCCTGTGAACCCCAGTCTATCCTAGTCAGCAACAGGCAGGTTCCCAGGCCTTCTCCAGTCCCGGACAGCCGGATGTACACGCTCTTTCTTGACAGAGTTGGCAAGCTGAATATAACAGGAACTGACCCAACCCTTCTCTGCTGATGCAGGCTTTACATCAAGGGGCTCTGGGTTAAACACACACACACACACATTGAAATGTTCAAGTGGTTAGGATATCAAAGAGTTGATTCGTTGAAAAAATGAAGTGGTCTCATTTCATTTAAACCTTTTCTTTTTGATGTGTTTTAAAATGTCTCCATTCAGTGACACAGCAGACATAAACTGTGAAAAATCTGAATATGAAGTGTAAAGAAGTGTAATGACACCGATCTAAGGCCGGTTTTGCATCCCCCCGCCCCAATGGTTCAATCAAATCAAATCAAATTGTATTAGTCACATGCGCCGAATACAACAGGTGTGAAATCCTTACTTACGAGCCCCTAACCAACAATGCAGTTTAAACAAATACGGATAAGAATAAGAAATAAAAGTAACAAGTAATTAAAGAGCAGCAGTAAAATAACAATAGCGAGACTATTTACAGGGGGGTACCGGTACAGAGCCAATGAGCGGGGGCACCAGTCAGTTGAGGTAATATGTACATGTAGGTAGAGTTATTAAAGTGACTATGCATGGATGAAAACAACAGAGAGTAGCAGCGGTGTAAAAGAGGGGAGGTGGGGGGCAAGTCAAATAGTCTGGGTAGCCATTTGATTAGATGTTCAGGAGTCTTATGGCTTGGGCGTAGAAGCTGTTTAGAAGCCTCTTGGACCAAGACTTTGCACTCCGGTACCTCTTGCCGTGTGGTAGCAGAGAGAACAGTCTATGACTGGGGTGGCTGGAGTCTTTGACAATCTTTAGGGCCTTCCTCTGACACCGCCTGGTATAGAGGTCCTGGATGGCAGGAAGCTTGGCCCAAGTGATGTACAGGGCCGTTCGCATTTTCCTCTGTAGTGCCTTGCGGTCGGACGCCAAGCAGTTGCAATACCAGGCAGTGATGCAACCAGTCAGGATGCTCTCGATGGTGCAGCTGTAGAACCTTTTGAGGATCTGAGGACCCATGTCAAATCTTGTCAGTCTCCTGAGGGGGAATAGGTTTTGTCGTGACCTCTTCACGACTGTCTTGGTGTGCTTGGACCATGTTAGTTTGTTGGTGATGTGGACACCAAGGAACTTGAAGCTCTCAACCTGCTCCACTGCAGCCCCGTAGATGAGAATAGGGGCGCACTCGTCCTATTTTTCCTGTAGTCCACAATCATCTAATTTGTCTTGATCACATTGAGGGAGAGATTGTTGTCCTGGCACCACACGGACAGGTCTCTGACCTCCTCCCTATAGGCTGTCTTGTCTTTGTCGGTGATCAGGCCTACCACTGTGTCATCGGCAAACTTAATTAATGTGTTGGAGTCGTACCTGGCCGTGCAGTCATGAGTGATCAGGGAGTACAGGAGGGGACTGAGCACGCACCTCTGAGGGGCCCCTGTGTTGAGGATCAGCGTGGCGGATGAGATTGAATATGCAAATTGGAGTGGGTCTAGCGTTTCTTGGTTAATGATGGTTAAACATGTTGGTATTACAGACTCGGATAGGAAGAGGTTTAAATGTCAGTGAAGACACTTGCCAGTTGGTCAGCGCTTGCTCGCAGTACACGTCCTGGTAATCCGTCTGGCCCTGCTGCCTTGTGAATGTTGACCTGTTTAAAGGTCTTACTCACATCAGCTGCGGAGAGTGTGATCACACAGTCTTCCGGAACAGCTGGTGCTCTCATGCATGTTTCAGTGTTATTTGCCTCGAAGCGAGCATAGAAGTAGTTTAGCTCGTCTGGTAGTCTAGTGTCACTGGGCAGCTCTAGGCTGTGCTTCCCTTTCTAGTCTGTAATGGTTTGCAAGCCCTGCTCGAATCTGACAAGCGTCAGAGCCGTTGTAGTACGATTCGATCTTAGTCCTGTATTGACGCTTTGCCTGTTTGATGGTTCGTCGGAGGGCATAGCGGGATTTCTTATAAGCTTCCGGGTTAGAGTCCCGCTCCTTGAATGTCCTCCAGTCCTGTAGTTTAGCATCTGCTTCATCTGACCACTTTTTTATTGATCTACTCACTGGTGCTTCCTGCTTTAATTTTTGCTTGTAAGCAGGAATTAGAAGCATATAATTATGGTCAGATTTGCCAAATGGAGGGCGCGCGAAAGCTTTGTATGCGTCTCTGTGTGTGGAGTATAGGTGGTCCAGAGTTTTTTTTCCCTCTGGTTGCACATTAAACATGCTGATAGAAAAATCTGTTTTGTAAAACGGATTTTGGAGGCAACATTATAAACTTAGATTAGAACAGTATTCCTCTCAGCCATAACATTATCTTTGAATTCGTTCTGTCAGGAAATCTGATGTTCAAATGTGACTCACTAAAAATATCACACTAACTACTGTGTATGCAGTGTAGACTTAAATTACATCAGATCACTTGAGTGAGTCTCAATCATCTCTCCGTCTCACAAAGGGAAAAGCTCCCTGAAACAAACATGAAAGGGTCTGTTGTGGATCTTAAGATAATTTTTTCTGACTCAAACTTAAAAGACTCTTCAAAGACATCTACTGTGTGTCTAAAAAAAGACAAAGACAGAAAGGTGAAAGAGGGAAAGCTTACATGAACATGACTGATAATATCTCTCCCTCTCCCCGCTCTCTCTCTCTCTTTTTTTTTTCTCCTTTAACTAGGCAGGTCTGTTAAGAACAAATTCTTATTTACAGTGACGGCCTACCCTGAACGACGCTGGGCCAATTGTGCGCTGCCCTATGGGACTCCCAATCACAGCCGGATGTGACACAGCCTGGATACCTCTTGTGGTGCCTTAGACCACTGCACCACACAGGAGTCCTCTCTCTCTCCCTCTCTCTCTCTCTCTCCTCTCTCTCTCTCTCTCTCTCTCTCTCTCTCTCTCTCTCTGTCTCTCTCTCTCTCTCTCTCTCTCTCTCTCTCTCTCTGTCTCTCTCTCTCTCTCCTCTCTCTCTCTCTCTCCGTCTCTCTCTCTCTCTCTCTCTCTCTCTCTCTCTCTCTCTCTCTCTGTCTCTCTCTCTCTCTCTCTCTCTGTCTCTCTCTCTCTCTCTCTCTCTCTCTCCCTCTCTCTCTCCCTCTCTCTCGCTCTCTCTCCCTCTCCTCTCTCTCTCTCTCTCGTTGATTAATGCCTCGCTCTGCAGTTGAGACTGAGTTTGAGTATGACAGCATGGTGAGTCATCCTGGACTTTCCAGAATCTTCTCTGATCGCTCTGGAACTCACCTTCGAACAAGACCCTTTTCATCTGCTGCACACACATATACACACACACAAAGCCACACACACACACTTCAGATCGCACCTAAGGCAGAATCATTTGGGGTAATAGAATTTAACACAGGGGTACTTAGTCTGTCTCTCACGTTTGAAGCTATGTTGAAAACATGGAGCTGTGTTTTCGACATGGTGTGAGAGTGTGCCACGGTAGAGGCAGGTTTCACACTCATTATAACATCAACCTGAGATGGTGAGTCGCACTCAAATATGACCCCTCCTCAGTGCACTGGTGAAAGGACTGTGAAACACCTATGCCCCTTACTTTAACGGAAACGTTTGAGTTGCTTCGCAGCTCCCTTAAACCTCTCTTACCCAATTCCCTCGGGTAAGGGAAAATCTAACCTGTTTGATGCAACTGGTATCTAGATCCAATCGGTGAATGTTTTTCTCCGGGTTGGATCACAGAGGCGTGCCTTACCGGAGTGATGTGATAAAGCCTTAATACACATGAGTGTTTGCTCAAGACCCCGGCACATATACACAGAGCTCACACACACTCCCTCACTCCATAAACTCAGTGGTCAGATGTGGAGATATAATTCAGCCCTCTCAAAGAAAGCATATGGGCATATGGTCCTGTCATGCAACTCCCGGTTATTCATTCGTTATTCAAGTCATTAAAACTAATGTACATTGTGTATGAACACACACACACACACACACACACACATAACACACACACACACGCACACATACACATACACATACACACGCGCGCGCACACACACACACACACACACACACACACACACACACACACACACACACACACACACACACACACACACACACACACACACACACACACACACACAGAACTGCTATGATAAGAGAAACCATTAGCTATATAAACCTGGGCATATGGTGCTGTTTACACTGTATGAACACACACGCACTCACACACACGCGCACACACACACACACACACACACACACACACACACACACACACACACACACACACACACACACACACACACACACACACACACACACACACACACACACACACACACACACACAGACAGACAGTCTCTCTCTCCTCAGCCCAGTGTGTACCAGCAAAGTGTGACTGTTTCAGAGAGCCACTGTTAACAGTCTGTTCTCCTGTCAAAGTTTCTCAGTGTTCAATAAGAAAGTAATAAAGTGACATCCCCACCCATATGGTTATCTTTTTTAAGTTGTAAATACTTAACTGTGTTGTGTTTTATGGACTTTCTGACAGTAAATTCCATTATGTATTCTGAACTACAACGATTAAAGTTACTTGTGGTAGTGAACATAAATGTAGGGTCCCTTAAATTATTAACCTTAAAAAAATGCCAGGGGTTGTATCTTAATGTTTAACATTGTTTCATGCATTTGACGGTTTGTCATTTTAACCCACCTTAGCAGGCATTGTTGAGCACAGTACTCATACCTCTAGAAGTAACTGGGGGTAGAGCTGTGACCAGTCATTGTTGAGCACAGTACTCATACCTCTAGAAGCAACTGGAGGTAGAGCTGTGACCAGTCATTGTTGAGCACAGTGCTAATTCCTCTAGCAGTAACTGGGGGTAGAGCTGTGACCAGTCATTGTTGAGCACAGTGCTAATTCCTCTAGCAGTAACTGGGGGTAGAGCTGTGACCAGTCATTGTTGAGCACAGCGGTCATTCTTCTAGCAGTAACTGGAGGAAGGGCTGTAACCCTGCATTGTTGAGCACAGTTCTCATTCCTCTAGCAGTAACTGGAGGTAGAGCTATAACCCTGCATTGTTGAGCACAGTTCTCATTCCTCTAGCAGTAACTGGAGGAAGGGCTGTAACCCTGCATTGTTGAGCACAGTTCTCATTCCTCTAGCAGTAACTGGAGGTAGAGCTGTAAGCATTACAGGCAGCTGCATTAATCTCTGTCATTAAGGGTCGTGTACATTACCTTGTTGATGGTGGGAATGGCTTGTCTCATTATTGTACGTCAATTTGCCCAACGGATTTGATTTTCGTTCATCATGATCAATTAGGGACAGATCAAAATGTACTGGGGGAGGGGTGGTCCAAAATAGGGGAAGGTTGTGAAACCTTTTTTTTTGCATTTGGGAGGGTTGTGTTGTTTTTCATTGGGCAGAGGGGAGGGTATTGCGTTTTTACCCTGGTTTACGTTTGCCCTTCTGCTCGTATTTTCCCTATAAACAATGGCTTGACTTACTTTTGACATTATCCCAATAAAGTTTAGAAACGTTTGTGAAGGTTTGGTATGGTGTGGCTATTATTAAGCCCTAGCTACTGCAGGCCTAAAATACAAAGGCAGTGTGCCCTGGGGCTTCAATGGACTCCGACAGTTGAACTTGAGGTATGGAAGAATGTTTCAGATCTACCAGAGTTAGTACTATAATCTAACAATATAATGCTTATCTTCATACAAAATATTCTGATCGAAAATTAATGAATTACCCTCCTTCTGTACGTCTATATCTATATAGCAGTAGCTGTCACGTCCTGGCCAGTAAAAGGGGTTATTTGTCATTGTAGTTGGTCAGGGCGTGGCAGGGGGTGTTTGTTTTGTGTGGTTGGGTATTGTGGGTTTAGGTTCTAGTTTTCTTATTTCTATGTTTATCTAGCTTTTCTAGTTCTATGTGAGTTTTGTCAATGACCTCCAATTAGAGGCAGCTAGTTGTTGTTGTCTCTAATTGGAGGCCCTATTTAGTTGTGTTTGTTTTCACTGGGTTTTGTGGGTGGTTGTTTCTTGTATAGTCTATGCACCTTATTGGACTGTTTTCGTCGTTTGTTTTGTATTGATTAAGTGTTTTCTTTAATAAATAAGAGGATGAGCACTTTACCCGCTGCGTTTTGGTCCCCCTTCAACGACGCTTGTGACAGTAGCCATCTGACATAAAGAAATGCATGTCTCTAGCTCCCTCTATGTCGCTGGGATTAGGCTTAAGCTTCTCTTCCTTTATATAGATTATATATATATATATTAATTAAAATGTCGATATCATTCAGTGGACACCTAAGCCGATAGCCCTATAGGCATGCAATGCCCTGATACATGTACTGTTATGCTCAAATCTCTGACAACTGAACCGTGAGGTGGACAATTATTGTTTTAGGAAAGTAGCCTAAGAAACTCGGGAAAAAATATATAAAAAAAATATGCGTATGCTAGAAATCGAAATACAAGGAATAGTGTTTTTGTAATTTGTTATAGGCTGTTTTTAAGGACACATAAATGTGCCTCATTTGGCCAATATCACTCATTTATTGATGGCGCTAATTGCACCTGGTTGGATCTGAAGGCATATGGATGTCCGGTAAATTTCGCAAATGTCTGGTAAATTAAAATCTTCACTTTGATTGTACTCAAATATCAATGTCTCTGACGACTACTTTATAATTTTAAGTAAAGACATAAAACATAATAGAATCAAGTAAGAACAACTTATTTAATAAAAGTTACATTGAATATTAAATCATAACTTGTAAAAACTCAATAACTTTACATTAGCAAAACACTAAATAAATAAAGTTATATTCGTTAACAGTACTCAAAAACATTAAGTGATAAGAAATGTTATTGGCATCTGAGTTATTACCACTTTTATGATTTGGGTTCCACTGACCGTTGGAGATGTTTGAGTAGCCACTACTCAATTTCTTTAACGAGTTAGGCAGTTCCTTTTTACAGTGAACAGTACCTGTGTCTACCTCACTGCCTACCTAACACCTTACACGTCCTGCCCACCTTACACGTCCTGCCCAAAGCTCCTAGAGAGCAACCGAATAGACAAGATGGCAAAATACAGTTCCCTCACTTCTCTTCTCTATTCAGCTGTACTTAGGAAAAGCTTATGGAGTACATGAAAGGAGGCACAGACCTCTGCACCTACTGTATAAAAATACACACATGCATATAAAGTTGACAGGCTGGTGTGTTTGCAATGACTTCGGGGAGCAAACTAGGCATAAAACCATTCTATTGGAAATCCAGTGTAACAGAGACAGCTGTGCATGGTGCGAATTACGGGGGAGCCAGGAGTGTTCAGCTCCCCTAAATGCAACAACAGTCAAACTTTGGGTGGGTCTAAATAATACTATTTTAACCATGCTCCTATTTGTTTCAAATGTAGTGGTAAATATAGGGCTACTGATGTTCTCTGTGCCGTCCGTGGCCAGAAGAACCATTAATTAAGCTTTATTATTTTCTGCCAAAACGTATTTTCTTTCCTGGATCAGCAACACCAATGCACATCCAATCCATCCAACAAGTATACGTTAATGACAGTAGGCCTATAGTTGACTCTTTCGGTTAGAAGCATTCATATTTTGGATTTGTGTGCCCATGAAAAGTGTTTTCTCAGCAAAACATAATTCAATGTTACGTAGGCATAGTTACACTTAGTGCATTTTCCGAGATCTCCAAGATCCAGGATTCGTACAGGGTTTAATGTTCAATGTTCGAAGTCAATTGTTAAATGCTTAATAATGACAAATAACACTGTCATGAATGTCATTAGCTCATGAATTACGGACAACTTATGAACTAGGGTGTAAAACGCGTGTTGATTCAACTCGTGTATTATATTGAATGTAGGCTACCTATTCTGAGTGTGTTCATGTGTTTAGAATTGCCTTGGATGAGAGGGTAGGCTACTAGCAGTGGTGCTAGCTTAGCGGAGGGTAAACACTGTTTAACCACCTTTATTCAGATTAATGCATTGAAAGTATAGGGAGTGTTACTTTTTCAACTGCGACTGGCAGAGTTCACCCACCAATGTTTTTTACCACTAAATCAAATCACATTTTTTTGGGTCACATACACGTATTTAGAAGATGTTATTGCGGGTGAAGCAAAATGCTTGTGTTCCTAGCTCCAGCAGTGCAGTAGTATCTAACAATTCACAACAGTATACCCAAATGTAAAAGTAAAAGAAATGGAATTAAGAAATATATAAATATTAGGACGAGCAATGTCGGAGTGGCATTGACTAAAGTACAGCCTGGCTACCGACCAGGCTGGTCTACCGGTAGACCTATTTGAAGTTCATGGTGATACACATTGTAGTCTAGTCTATCAAGTTGACCGTGTGTTACGGTGACCATCCTCTTTTCCCGGTAGAGTTTCAGCCCCATTTCAGGTGTCCTGACTTTTCAGGCTACAAAAGGTCAATTTGTCGGCAAGATGCATCAATTAATGTAAGCCTAATCAACGGCAATCACTGAATGTCATTAGGTACATTTTTTGGTGTTTTCCTAAGAATGGAAACAGATGTCTGTTTCCATTCATCAAATGGTGCGAGTGTACATGCAGTTTGGATGCTGGAATTATTTTGGAGAGGACGAGCATGCACGGGTAGCACAAGTGATTTGTTTGACAATCAGATGAAAACATTATGACTTATGTTCATTATGTTCATGCCACATTAAAAGGTCACACATTTTTGACGCCCATAAAACATTTCAATACAGAGAATGTCATGGTGTAATTCGCACTCTTCAGGTGTGTGTGTGTGTGTGTGTGTGTGTGTGTGTGTGTGTGTGTGTGTGTGTGTGTGTGTGTGTGTGTGTGTGTGTGTGTGTGCTATAAATGTAACTCATTCAAAATAATGACTAAATCAAAGCCACTTTGATCAGTTTCAGCAAAGTAAATAGTGTTTAAGCACACAAAATGTGTGAGTGCGTGTGTATGTGCGCGTGTGTGTGCGTATGTGTTCACCTAAAATGGTGTGGGGTGGTTGTGTGTGTGTCGTCTGTTTAGGAAGCACAAGAGGGTCTTTTCTCTTACTTCCTTTATTTTATCTGTCATCAAATGTCATATTAATCTAACATGTGTGTCAGCTGTGAACAAAAGAATGAGGTCTACACTCTTAGAAAAAAAGGTGCTATATAGAACCTAAACGGGTTCTTCGGCTGTCCCTATTGGAGAGCCCTTTGAAGAACCCCTTATTGGTTCCATTTAGAACCCTCTGTGGAAAGGGTTCTACAATGAACCCAAAATGGTTCTAACTGAAACAAAAAAAGGGTTCTACCTGGAACCAAAAACACGTTCTCCTATGGGGACAGCCAAATAACCCTTTTAGATGCCTTTTTTCTAAGAATGTAGTGATGCTAGGCTTCAACCTTCATGTTGTGACACATTAGTAGAAGATGAGGGGAGATACCCCTTACAAAAGTGCAAAAGTGCTATAAATGTAACTCATTCAAAATAATGACTAACTATGTATTCGCCACTAATGAATACCTAGTTCAAATTACTACCGTAATCCATTGATTAAGTTTTCAAATAGAATAATAAAACTAACGTATTCAATTCCTGCAAGTTACAAGAGTTGTCTTCATCAAGATTTTGTTGTTCGGGTGGATTTCAGCGAAGTAAATAGTGTTGAAAGAGCAAAGAGAGCGAAGGACCAACGGATGTAACACTCCAACCTCATACTCCTACTGCCAAGATCTTAAACATTCACACAAATCTACAGATGTGTTAAAAGGTGCAATGAAGTTTGGCATCTCACGCTCTGACCAGGTGCAGGAAACCACATACATTTACTGGACAGCCAGGCAGAAAAATCCGGCCACAAACACGCATACATCAGAGACACACACATGCACACACACACACTCGCCCAAGCACGCGCGCCCAAACACACACACACACCTTCTACGGGGTTTGTCCAGGTGACTGAGACCACCGCAACCCAAACCTTATTTATTTAGCTGTAATACTTTGAGATAAAAGTTCTGTTATTTAGGTGAACACATTAACACAATATTATGTCCTGTTTACTTGGTCATTTCCCGCTTAATAGGCTAGTTTCTGGTTAGGTATACTGAATGTGCCAAAGGAGCAGAGAAAGGTCCTTGTAATTTTGGGTGGATTAGAGCACAGAGGAAAGTTTAAGATGAGAGATTAGCAGTTAATGAATAATTGCTGAGACTAGAATACAACTCAACAGCTGTAGACTTGACACTACCAGAAAATGAATTAACAGTCTATCCCACATGCATATAACGTTGTATGCGGTTATCTTACCTTACATCCCACACCTTCATGGGAAAACATAGAATACAGTAAGTCCTTGTCTACACATAACCATCACAGCAGCGGAAGCAGTAACTGTAACTGGACTCACATGACTCCTGAAACCTTCCTGGACTTAACTTCATTTATTTTTTCGATGCTCAGACAATCAACAAACAAGCCATTTGATGTACAATGTCAGCTGTACTTTTAGCCACCCTAATTGTAAAAATGGTTGTTAAATAGAGCCAAAACGTAAATCTTAAGTTGGCTTGTTATACATGTAGGTGTCAGACACTGTCTAATCACAGTAGTTTAACCAATCAGATCATTTAGATGTTGCCAGGCTGTTGTGTTTTATGAACAGGTAAGTAGACTGGTGCTTTCTTGAACCAGACAGCCTGACCACATTAAACAGACGTATGCTTTGGAACGTAAATGTGTTTACCTCCATTTAGTATGATATGTTACATTGTGCTGCAAATGCAATAATGCTCTGATTACTTAAGACAGAAACTAAAATAGGGAGGCTGGTCAGGGAGGATCGCTGGGCGTATACTGTGACCATCTAGCAATCCAAAGATTGGGTGTTCGAGTCGCGCCGGGGACAGCTGGACCGTTTTAGCTAACGCTTCCCCTAAACTAACCATCTCCTAATCTGTGTCGTTAGTTCTCCTAACTAATGTAAATTCTCCTAACCTTTGCTGTTAGGGCGGAACAAGCAGCCTGGTTTCAGAGCAAGACCTACAATACTATATGTCCTCCAAGATGAATGGAATGTTATGTATTCCAATTCGTATGATATTGTCTGACCGGGTAAGACGTATGAAACTCTACAGTTTGAAGTCGGAAGTTTACATACACAGCAAAGGACCTTGTGAAGATGCGGGAGGAAACAGGTACAAAAGTATCTATATCCACAGTAAAACGAGTCCTATATTGACATAACCTGAAAGGCTGCTCAGCAAGGAAGAAGCCACTGCTCCAAAACCGCCATAAAAAAGCCAGACTACGGTTTGCAACTGCACATGGGGACAAAAATCGTACTTTTTGGAGAAATGTCCTATGGTATGATAAAACAAAAATAGAACTGTTTGGCCATAATGACCATCGTTATGTTTGGAGGAAAAAGGGGAGGCTTGCAAGCTGAAGAACACCATCCCAACCGTGAAGCACGGGGGTGGCAGAATCATGTTGTGGGGTGCTTTGCTCTAGGAGGGACTGGTGTACTTCACTAAATAGATGGCTTCATGAGGGAGGAAAATTATGTGGATATATTGAAGCAACATCTCAAGACATCAGTAGGGAATTTAAAGCTTGGTCGCAAATGGGTCTTCCAAATGGACAATGACCCCAAGCATACTTCCAAAGTTGTGGCAAAATCGCGTAAGGACATCAAAGTCAAGGTATTGGAGTGGCCATCACAAAGCCCTGACCTCAATCCTATAGAAAGTTTGTGGGCAGAACTGAAAAAGCCTGTGTGAGCAAGGAGGCCAACAAACCTGACTCAGTTACACCAGCTCTGTCAGGGGGAATGGGCCAAAATTCACCCAACTTATTGTGGGAAGCTTGTGGAAGGCTACCTGAAACATTTGACCCAAGTTAAACAATTTAAAGGCAATGCTACCAAATACTAATTGAGTGTATGTAAACTTCTCACCCACTGTGAATGTGATGAAAGAAATAAAAGCTGAAATAAATCATTCTCTACTATTATTCTGACATTTCACATTCTTAAAATATAGTGGGGATCCTAACTGACCTAAAACAGGGAATTTTTACTTGGATTAAATGTCAGGAATTGTGAATAACTGAGTTGAAATGTATTTGGCTAAGGTGTATGTAAACGTCCGACTTCAACTGTACGTCCTTTAAACTTAAAGGTCGCTCCACCATTTCCTGGTTGCTAAAATTCTAATTGTTTGCCTAATTTCAGTTTATGTGACTAAACCGCTGTGAAATATATTTTCCATTACCCAAAATATTAGATTTTCAGCTGTTAAAGCTGGTGTAGAAAATCGAAAGTATAAAGAAAGTTAAGAACAGGAAGTATAGAAATAGCGCACATAGAACAGATCTACCGCTTCTTAGAATTTCTTTCAATGAGAATAACATATCTATAACTCACATTTATATGTGAATTTGGTCAGGGTGCCCAAAAACTTACATATTGTAGCTTTAACATACAGTGCCTTCAGACAGTATTCACAGCCCTCGATATTTTCCAAATGTTGCTGTTTTACAGCCTGAATTTAAAATGGATTAAATGAAGATTAAAAAAATTCTACACATTCATATAGAATGAAAAGCTTAAATGTCTTGAGTCAATGAGTATTCAACCCCTTTGTTATGACAAGCCAAATAAGTTCAGGAGTACACATTTCCTTAACACTTCACATAATACGTTCCATGGACTCAATCTGTGTGCAGTAATAGTGTTTAACATGATTTTTGAATGACTACCTCATCTCTGTACCCCACACATACAATTATCTGTTTGGCCCCTTAGTCGAGCAGTGAATTTCAAACACAGATTCAACCACAAAGACCAGGGAGGTTTTCCAATGCCTCGCAAAGAATAGCACCTATTGGTAAGATGGGTAAAAATAAAAAAGCAGACATTGAATATCTCTTTGAGCATGGTGAACATATTAATTACACTTTGGATGATATATTAATACCCCCAGTCACTACAAAGATTCAGGCGTCCTTCCTAACTCAGTTACCGGAGAGGAAGGATACCGCTCAGGGATTTCACAATGAGGCCAATGGTGACTTTAAAACAGTTACAGAGTTTAATGTCTGTGATAGGAGAAAACTGAGGATGGATCAACAACATTGTAGTTACTCCACAATACTAGCCTAAATGATAGAATGAAAAGTAGGAAGCCTGTACAGAATAAAGATATTCCAAAACATGCATCCTGTTTGCAACAAGGCGCGAAAGTAATACTTGAAAAATGTGGCAAAGAAATATTTTTGTCCTGAATACAAAGTGTTATGTTTGGGGCAAATCCAATACAGCACATTACTGAGTATCACTCTCCATATTTTCAAGCATAGTGGTGGCTGCATCATGTTATGGGTATGTTTGTAATCATTAAGGACTGCAAATGTTGCACAATCCAGGTGTGGAAAGCTCTTGGAGACTTACCCAGAAAGACTCACAGCGGTAATCGCATCCAAAGGTGCTTCTACAATGTATTGACTCAGGGGTGTGAATACTTATGTAAATGAGATATTTCTGTACTTAATTTTCAATAAATTAGCAACATTTTCTAATAACATATTTTACTTTGTCATTATGGAATATTGTGTGTAGATGGGGGAGATTTATATTTGATTTAATCCATTTTGAATTTGAGGCTGTAACACAACAAAATGTGGAATAAGTCAAGGGGTGTGAATACATTCTGAAAGCACTGTTCCATTCTAAAGGGAGACAAATATACCTCTATAATCTTACGAATTGCCCTGAGACCATGTTGGACCACAACACTCCATCACCCTGCTGTATGTTTTTGTATTGCTAATTTACCCATGGCTTGGAGGGGGGACCATATCTGGCCATTGTTTAGTCATTGTTGTTATACATGTTGTTATACTGCTATTAGTGTAGGGTCAAATACTGTCAATACCCAGACAATGTCTTGTCTCACAAAGATTACATGGATAAAAACGCTTTAAAAATGTTGACTGCATTTCAAATCAGATGCATTGTACGTGTCCCTCTCTGACTGTGGAAAACAGAACAGTCGGTGACAGAATTAGCATCATAAAAGTGTAGAAAAGAGTCATCAACAAATACCAGTTCTCATTCTACAGCATAACTCTGCTGATTCAGAGATTAAGAGAGAGACAAAGAGGCAGAGTTAGACAAAAGGTCTGAGAGAAACAACCGCCATTTCAGTTATTGGAGCATCTTTTACACTAATTAGACGGTTGCTCGTTAGTTGTCACGAGAGACAATGTCAACCTCAATGGAACTGTCAGTGTGCATCAGACTGAAGCATTGCCGTGAAAACAAGGCTGGGAATAGAGAGCGGGATTTTTGGAGAAACGTTGGGAATGAGGAAAGAAGAGAGGGAGCAAGAGGGAGAGATTAGGTGGAAGAGGAAGAGGAAGAGGAGAGGAAGTGAGAGAAGGAGAACAAGTAAGAGATGGAGTTGGAGGAACATGTAGCTGAGGGCAACATGCATCCAACCACATACACAATACACAAACACTCAAGGCCAAATCAGTGACAATGGGTCTAACTTGAGAAACACACATAAACGTTTAGCATCAATCAACATTTAAGTCAGTGTTACATTTCCCAGGAAATTACAATTCCAGTTACTCTATCCTAGATAGACTCAAATTCGTCGCCAAACTCACTGGCTCCAGGTCATCTATAAGTCTTTGCTAGGTAAAGCCCAGCCTTATCTCAGCTCACTGGTCACCATAGCAGCATCCACCTGTAGCACACGTGCCAGCGGGTATATTTCACTGGTCATCCCCAAAGCTAAAACCTCCTTTGGCCGCCTTTCCTTCCAGTTCCCTGCTGCCAATGACTGGTACGAATTGTAAAAATCACTGAAGCTGGAGACTTATATCTCCCTCTCTAACTTTAAGCATCAGCTGTCAGAGCAGCTTACCGATCACTGTTGCTGTACACAGCCCATCTGTAAATAGCACATTCATCTCCATATTGTTATTTATTCTTTTGCTCTTTTGCACCCCAATATCTCTACTTGCACATCATCATCTGCACATCTATCACTCCAGTGTTTAATTGCTAAATTGTAATTATTTCGCCACTACGGCCTATTTATTGCCTGACCTCCCTAACTACGTTTGCACACACTGTACATAGATTGTTCTATTGTGTTATTGACTGTACTTTTGTTTATCCAATGTGTAACTCTCTGTTGTTGTTTTTTGTCGCACTGCTTTGCTTTATCTTGGCCAGGTTGCAGCTGTAAATGAGAACTTGTTCTCAACTGGCCTACCTGGTTAAATAAAGGTGAAATACAATTTTTTTTAAATAGCAAATAATGTCATGGCTCTAACGCATTTACAATTTCTCTTAGCATTTTCCATGCTCCATTGGCATCATAGACTACGGTTTTCAAGCATGACATAGTGCTCTTTGAGCCTTTTAACCATAATCCCTGTATCCTTTATGAGATGCGTAGGAAAGTCAAACTGATTGTGTTTGATTGTGTTTGTGTTTGACAGCCAGATTACCATACAGTCCATTACCCTTTATTGCAGGGTAAATATCAGTAGCTGATTTGAAGAACTCAATAACTCCTTTATGTCAACATCGAGGGTTCAGGCATCCTTTTTTGTTTTGTAGATTGACATGGACAAAAACAGCAACAGCTAACCATTGTTAAGCATTCTTTATTTCTCAAGAAACACAATGTGGTACGTTTTTAAAGTTTTAGTAAATGTTCAAATGTAAAGCTGCTTTTTAAATGTTTACATGGACTTGCTCCACAACCCTTAAGTAGTCAACTACTTTACTATCTACTGTATACTATCTACTTTACTATCTCAACGTCAACAGTGAAGAGGCGACTCTGGGATGCTGGCCTTCTAGGCAGAGTTGCAAAGAAAAAGCCCTATCTCAGACTGGCCAATAAAAATAAAAGATTAAGATGGGCAAAAGAACACAGACACTGGACAGAGGAACTCTGCCTGGAAGGCCAGCATCCCAGAGTCGCCTCTTCACTGTTGACATTGAGACTGGTGTTTTGCGGGTACTATCTAATGAAGCTGCCAGATGAGGACTTGTGAGGCATCTTTCTCAAACTAGACACTCTAATGTATTTGCCCTCTTGCTCAGTTGTGCACCGGGGCCTCCCACTCCTCTTTCTATTCTGGTTAGAGCCAGTTTGCACTGTTCTGTGAAGGGAGTACAGCATTGTACGAGATGTTCAGTTTCTTGGCAATTTCTCGCATGGAATAGCCTTAATTTCTGAGAACAAGAATAGGCTGACAAGTTTCAGAAGAAAGGTTTTTGTTTCTGGCCAATTTGAGCTTGTAATCGAACCCACAAATGCTGATGCTCCAGATACTCAACTGGTCTAAAGAAGGCCAGTTTTATTGCTTCTTTAATCAGGACAACAGTTTTCAGCTGTGCTAACATAATTGCAAAAGGGTTTTCTACTGATCAATTAGCCTTTTAAAATGATACACTTGGATTAGCTAACACAACGTGCCATTGGAACACAGGAGTGATGGTTGCTGATAATGGGCCTCTGTACGCCTATGTAGATATTCCATTAAAAATCAACCGTTTCCAGCTGCAATAGTCATTTACAACATTAACAATGTCTACACTGTATTTCTGATCAATTTTATGTTATTTTAATGGACAAAAATGTGCTTTTCTTTCAAAAACAAGGACATTTCTAAGTGACCCCAAACTTTTGAACAGTAGTGTATGTTTTGTTGTACATTGTCCCTTTTCGAATAAACTTAGGGCTCTATTCAATCCGTATCACAGAAGTTCAGCATTACAGCGGGATTTAAATTTAAAGGCAATGTTAGCGGAAACTGCATTCACGGTAAACGCTGCATATGTCGGCTCAATTGGAGATTAGCTTTAAATTTCTATTGTGCAATCTGTAACGCTTCAGCAATACAGATTGAATAGAGCCCTTAATAATAATAATAATAACACAAATAATAATAATAAAAATAGTAACTATTCTTTAGGTGGTGAAAGTCTTCTTCCCCCCTTCCCTTTCTCCATCCCTACATCCCACCCTCGTCCAGAACGCTCTTTTCATTAGCAAAAGAGACATTTGGGTGAAGTGTGCCTCTTTATGTCTGTCCAGACCCACCCAAAACCCATTGTACCCAACCAAAACCCATCGCCCCATAACACACACACACACATATGCACGCCTCGCCCCTCTCTATCCCTCAGACCCTTGTATTTGTGAAAGGAACCGTCTCAAATATCTCTCTGCAGGAGTAACAGCTGCCACAAAGCCACCATGGCCCTCTCAGCACCCTACAGAGGCCCAACTCTCCTCTCTGTCTCCATCCCTCTATCCTCCAAGCCTTCTCTGTCCTGTCTATCTCCCAATCAACATCTATCTTCTCTCTATGCCTAATTCTCCTCTTCTGTAAGGAGAGAGAGAGAGAGAGAGAGAGAGAGAGAGAGAGAGAAGAGAGAGAGAGAGAGAGAGAGAGAGAGAAAGAGAGAGAGAGAGAGAGGATGTTAATTGGGTTAATATTTTAAATCTCCAAAGTAAGCTTTGGCAATATGTACATTGTTACATCACGCCAATAAAGCAAATTGAATTGAATTGAGAGAAAGAAAGAAAGAAAGAAAGAAAGAAAGAAAAAGAAAGAAAGAAAGAAAGAAAGAAAGAAAGAAAGAAAGAAAGAAAGAAAGAGAGAGGGTGAAAGAGAGAAAAATAGAGAGGGATAAGGGCTCCTCTTCCATTCATCTATTGTTCGTCTCCAGAACAGGCAGCACGTGCCCTCAGCCCTCTAATCTGCACTGTTCAGCCCTGAGGCCTGGGGCAGTGGCAGCTGCTATTAACACTGCCAGACACCCAGCTCTCCTTACACACATGCAGAACCTCCTACACACACACATACATACACACACACAAACACTGAATCTCATCAAGCAGACACGCACCTATACACCCACTCCTCAATATCGTGCGCGCACACTCACACACAAACAACACACGCACACGCACACACACACACACACACACACACGCGCACACACACACACACACACACACAAACCCCTCCACCCCCTCATCCTATTCATGAGGGACAATGGAGCCAGGGCAGGGATGGAGAGGGGGTTGCTGTCAGAGTGTGCCGTGGCCAGGGGGGTCATTTCACAGTCAGTAAAATGGTTTTATGTTAGCTGAGTTTCAGCAACTGTTGGCAGCACGTGTCTCAATGATACGCCTCCCTCTCATATTGTTCACCAAGACAGGGGTTGAAACACACAAAGAAACACACAAACACACACACACACACACAGACATAGCCACTCGTGCATGCACACACATGCACATGCTTACATAGACATTCTAAAACATTTTTACACTCATGATCACTTGGAAGCTGTATTTCGGTCTTTTGCACTCAAAGAATCGACAATTAAAAAGGTACACAATAACACTCAATATTTCTCTCCTCCCTCCCTCTCTCTCTCTGTCTCTCTCTCTCGCTCTGGTCAGATACTCGTGCAGCAACTGCAAAGAAATCCTCACTGATTGGCTCTTTCCATCGTTTGTTATCGCAGTTTGGTTCACAGAATGCTCTGCCTCAATCTCTAGCTGCCTAGGGCTGTTGCTGGCTCCGTCATTGGTTAGCTCTACCCCTCTCTCATTGGCTCAACTTCCAATAGGCTGTGTCTGTGATTGGTTCTTTGATTGTGTCTCTGGTAGCGTGTGTGTATCCTGAATGGTAGAGGAGCTGAACACTTTATACTGAACTCAACAGCAGCTATGGAGACTGGAAGAGTGGCTGATGAAAGTGTGAGTGGGTGAGCAAGCGTGTGGTTGTGTGCTGTGGGCTAGTGGGTGTGTGTGATAGAGGGTGAGGTGTGTGAGGGGGTCAGGACAAGTGGGCCATATGGCTGATGACTAAAGTACACACACACACATACACGTCTTACTGCAGCTTCGCACCTGCCACGCTGTCTATGGATGACTAAGTTACAGATTAAAGCCAACAAGCCCAGAGGGATCTTGTGTGCGCGTCTGTGTTGTGTGAAGTCTGTCTGCGGCCTGCGTGCCTAAACAGTGCACAGTTCATTATTGTATATTTCAATTCTCATATTAGTGCTGCATAACACAGGGTATGGCTATATATCCATGTGTCTGTGTGTTTCTGTTGGAGACTCTCGATGCTCTGAATCCCAGCCAGTTGTGTGTGTGTGTCTATGTCTCTTTGAAGAGGGCACATGTCTGATTGAGGCCTCTTCAAGACTAGTAGCCTGTTAAGCTGAATGGAGACATGGGGGGGGGGGCTGCCCCAAGTTACAGACAGACTACACACTCACACACAAAGACACACACACACACACACACACACACACACACACACACACACACACACACACACACACACACACACACACACACACACACACACACACACACACACACACACACACACATTCCAGTCAGAGACAGAAACCCAGATCTGGCACACTTACATAGACAGTCAGTCATGGGACAGGGATGGGGGTGTTCAGGAGGTGTGGTACACAAGATGGAGGGAGAGGGGTTTCATTGGGTCGGGGTGAGGGTGTTGCAGAATGGAGATGCAATGAGTGTGTCATGGGATTGGTGGGGAGTCAAGTGTCTGTTAGAGTGAGCCATGTGGTAGGAACCCTCCATGACTGAAGGGTACAAGCCATCACCTATAGAGAGATGAACCTGGAGAAGAGTTCCCTAAGCAAGATGGTGCTGGGGCTCTGTTCACAAACACAAACAGACCCCCCAGAGCCCATGGATAGCAATATAATTAGACCCAACCAAATCATGAGAAAACAAAAAGATAATTAGTTGACATACTGGAAATAATTAACAAAAAAACTGAGCAATACTATTTGGCCCTAAACCGAGAGTGCACAGTGGCAGAATACCTGACCACTGTGATTGACCCAAAATTAAGGAAAGCTTTGACTATGTACAGACTCAGTGAGCATAGCCTTGCTATTGAGAGAGGCCATTGTAGGCAGACCTGGTTCTCAAGAGAAGACAGGCTATGTGCACACTGCCCACAAAATGAGGTGAAAACTGAGCTGCACTTCCTTACCTCTTGCCCAATGTATGACCACATTAGAGACACATATTTCCCTCAGATTACACAGACCCACAAAAAAATTGAAAACAAATCAAATTTTGATAAACTTCCATATCTATTGGGTGAAATACCAGTGTGCCATCACAGCAGCAAGATGTGTGACCTGTTGCTACAGGAAAAGGGCAACCAGTGAAAAACAAACACCATGGTAAATACAATCCATATTTAACTAGTACTTTAACTATTTGCACATCGCTACAACACAGTATATAGCCATAATATGACATTTGAAATGTCTCTATATCCCTTTGGAACTTTTGTGTAATGTTTTATATTGTTTATTTCACTTTTGTTTATTATCTATTTCACTTGCTTTGGCAATGTAAACATATGTTCCCCATGTCAATAAAGTCCATTGGGGAGTGGGGGGGGGGGGGGGGGGGCGGGGGGGAGATGCACACGCACCTTTCACAATCGCACACAACACATACATATGCATACATATGCATACACACATAAGCCAGCCAGGCTGCCCACAACTCCTTTAGTAAAGCACGAGACACCCTCTAATTTATAGGGATTAAAGCTTCCTTTTATACAGAGAGAAAGATAGAGAGAGAGAGAGAGAGAGAGAGAGAGAGAGAGAGAGAGAGAGAGAGAGAGAGAGAGAGAGAGAGAAGGCAAGAGAGAGAGAAGGCAAGAGAGAAGGCGAGAGAGACCCTGGTCAATTAGGTCGCCCACTGAGGACCTTCGGGCAACAAGCAGACTCCTTGTGCTTCCCTGTTGGACCTCAATGAAAGTTGCCTTGTGCTGCGATTACCCATTCAGCTCACCCACATGCGCGCGCACACACACAAGAACACCCACCATATATGTTGTCCCCGTATACCCACAGACAACCCCCATCAAACACACATACGGCTCATCATAAACACCCAAAGACATCGCACCGCCCATCTACACACACACACACACACACACACACACACGCACAGACACACAGTCCTTTTCTCTGTTCCTTTGTGTTATGCAGCAGATGGAGAGGAGTGGAGTGTGGTTGCTGGGTAGACTAAGTAGCCCAGGAGTCACTCAGCCAGTGGTTGGCTGTGGTTACTTCTTTGTTTCACGACCTGTCAGAGGACAAAGAGCCAAGCCAGGCTGTAAACTTCAATTACTTATTAGATTACTACTGCCCTCCTTTTCCTCTCCTCCCTCCGCTGTTTGTCTCTGTCTATCTCCGTCTGTCAGGCACACTTTGAGTAAAAGTTTTAGGTGGATCACAAGAAAGCATAGAGTGGGGCTTAGAGAGAGAACACAAACAACCAGCATCGCTGTCGACAGCAACATTTGGAGAAACACAAAAGGCACCATGCAGACACATACAAACGCACACTCTCAAACTGCATCTGCAGCTGCATCCTACACGGCTGAAAGCACAGGGCTCTCTTGTCATACACACACACACACACAAAGGTCTTTGTACACACACACACACTGCATGTTTAAACCTGTTACCCCTCAAAAGGGAAAGAACCAAGAACAAGAACCAAGAACAACCAAGACAACTGCCGAGAAGCAAACAGCAGACACAAACCACAGACACAAAGGCATCATGATGAAAGTTATAAAAGTTAATTTGATTGATAGGTAATCATGAATTAGCTCAGACGTCAAAGAAAATCTCCACGCATGAAAGCCTCAGTTGTAGATCATCCTTTGTCTGGGTGATCCCAAGTCTTTTAATCTTAGTGTAATCAGAGCAGATAATAACATCCTGTTTGATTACCATGTGTCAGATTAATAATCCACTCTGGAAGTGTTGCTGCCTGTTTGAATAACGGGGCTTTACACTGCATAGTATCCTCTTATTTTATTGCAGAATAAATATGAAGGCTTTACTCATGTGATAAACAGGCAATATGCAGGTAGTTAGCGAGGACAGTTAGCGAGGACAGTTAGCGAGGACAGTTAACGAGGACAGTTAACGAGGACAGTTACTGTAAAGTAACTGAGGGACAGGTGTACAGTTGAAGTCGGAAGTTTACATACACTTAGGTTGGAGTCATTAAAACTCGTTTTTCAACCACTCCACAAATGTCTTGTTAACAAACTATACTTTTAGCAAGTCGGTTAGGACATCTACTTTGTGCATGACACAAGTCATTTTTCCAACAATTGTTTACAGGCAGGTTATTTCACTTATAATTCACTGTATTATAATTCCAGTGGATCAGAAGTTTACATACACCAAGTTGACTATGCCTTTAAACAGCTTGGAAAATTCCAGAAAATGATGTCATAGCTTTAGAAGCTTCTGATAGGCTAACTAACATCATTTGAGTCAATTGGAGGTGTACCTGTGGATGTATTTCAAGGCCGACCTTCAAACTCAGTGCCTCTTTGCTTGACATCATCGGAAAATCAAAAGAAATTAGCCAAGACCTCAGAAGAAAATTGTAGACCTCCACAAGTCTGGTTCATCTTTCGGAGCAATTTCCAAAGGCCTGAATGTACCACGTTCATCTGTACAAACAATAGTACGCAAGTATAAACACCATGGGACCACGCAGCCGTCATACCGCTCAAGAAGGAGACGCGTTCTGTCTCCTAGAGATGAACGTACTTTGGTGTGAAAAGTGCAAATCAATCCCAGAACAACAGCAATGAAGATGCTGGAGGAAACAGATACAAAAGTATCTATATCCACAGTAAAACGAGTCCTATATCGACATAACCTGAAAGGCCGCTCAGCAAGGAAGAAGCCACTGCTCCAAAACTGCCCCAAAAAAAGCCAGACTACGGTTTGCAACTGCACATGGGGACAAAGATCGTACTTTTTGGAGAAATGTCCACTGGTCTGATGAAACAAAAATAGAACTGTTTGGCCATAATGGGGGAGGCTTGGGGGAGGCTTGCAAGCCGAAGAACACCATCCCAACTATGAAGCACGGGGGGGGGGGGGCAGCATCATGTTGTGGAGGTGCTTTGCTGCAGGAAGGACTGGTGAACTTCACAAAATAGATGGCATCATGAGGATGGAAATGATGTGGATGGAAAATAATGTGGATATATTGAAGCAACATCTCAAGACATCAGTCAGGAATTTAAAGCTTGGTCACAAATGGGTCTTCCAAATGGACAATGACCCTAAGCATACTTCCAAAGTTGTGGCAAAATGGCTTAAGGACAACAAAGTCAAGGTATTGGAGTGGCCATCACAAAGCCCTGACCTCAATCCTCAAAATTTGTGGGCAGAACTGAAAAGCGTGTGCGAGCAAGGAGGCCTACAAACCTGACTCAGTTACACCAGCTCTCTCAGGAGGAATGGGCCAAAATTCACCCAACTTATTGTGGGAAGCTTGTGGAAGGCTACCCGAAACATTTGACCCAAGTTAAACAATTTAAAGGTAATGCTACCAAATACTAATTGAATGTATGTAAACTTCTCACCCACTGTGAATATGATGAAAGAAATAAAAGCTGAAATAAATCCTTCTCTCTACTATTATTCTGACATTTCACATTCTTAAAATAAAGTGGTGATCCTAACTGACCTAAAACAGTTTTACTAGGATTAAATGTCAGGAATTGTGAAAAACTGAGTTTAAATGTATTTGGCTAAGGTGTATGTAAACTTCCGACTTCAACTGTAAGTAAGTAACCAGATACTGAGACGATACTAACAACAACATTGATATATTTAGACAAAAAACGACAACTTTGTAATGAGTGTGACAAACACTTGTGTGAGACACAAACACACACACAGCCATACACGCACACACACACACACACACACACACGCACACACACACACACACACACACACACGCACACACACGCACACAAACACACAAACACACACCTCTAGCTGACCCTTGATGCCAAGATTAAATCAGAACCAAAGACAACTTAGTTGCCACATTCATTAACAATAACAATTGTACTAAAACACACACTCACTCACTACTTAACCCCTGATGTCCAGATTATGACTATGGTATTTAATTGGCTTAGCAGCATTTGTTTGTTTGATTCTCGTTCTTATTCCCCGCTGTGCATTCTTCCTTGAGTGAGCAGATTTTAAAAAATCACCTTCTGCCAACGTGCTGTTTGATTCACACACGCTCATTATAATCCTCTCTGCCCATTGGCCGCTGTCAGAGCCCTGTCTCCAAAGCAACATCGGAATGCCGGGTGAAGCTCCCGCCCCTTTGAGGAAGGAACGGTACGTAAACATGTCAACAAACAGTGCATGTGTCAATCCCAGCGTGTGTCAGCGCTGTCTTTGAGGGGTCAACAGAGTGTTGCTCACACCTGGGTTGACCTCTAGGATTGATCTACTGTAGGATCAGTGTGATTATGATGGTTTCACGCTGGACATCTCATGCTTGGAAAACAGAGCTCTCCAGAGGCTCCAATAGTCCAATAACATGTTGATCCGATATGAATCCGTCCCATCCATGCAGAACAGAGATGGGGAAATGGAGATATGAATAAGAGAGTTCAGAGGGAGGCCCCATGCCACATGACCTTTTGCTGCAGAGGGACGAAAAGTACATTGTGGTCATAGGTCAGTAGTGGTATGTAGGAGATGCACACAAACACCCACACACTCTTTCCCACATGAACACTCACACACATGCGGACGAAGCTTTAGAAATCAAATTATCTTCACTTTACCGTCACATCCTCCTCTGTGAGAGATAAAAACAGAGAGAGAGAGAGAGAGAGAAAATGTAAGAGAAAAAATAATTACAAGGTCATTAAACACCAGTGGACTAGATAAACACAATCATAACAGTGCTCAAAATACCTACATGCTCTGGGACACCTATCCAATTGCGCAAGACCAGCGTCAGCCAATCACATCTCTGTTACCAACAGCAACATTCCCTGTTTGAGCTTGTGATCTGATTGGCCGCTGCCACCCCAGCCCCTAGCAGAGGGCCCCACCCCCTCTCCATATTTCACTGTGCTCTTCCCTCCATCCCTACAGATTAAGTAACATCACCAAAACAAAAAGAGATTATTTTTGTTTTTCATTAATGGCAGAGCACCCATAAACACTGGGCTTGTTTTGCTTGAACTTGCTGATATCTGAAGGCATGGGAGAGAAAGAAGAAGAGAGAGAGAGGGAGAGAGAGAGAGAGAGCGGGAGAGAGAGAGAGCGAAATAGAGAAAGAGAGAGGGAGTAAGACGAAGCACTGTTGCTAGGGACCCCTTGGTGTGTTAGTAGGGCATATGTGACGTGTTGCTATGGAAAAAGCCCATGTGCAACCAAGAGGGGACAATTGCATCAGTTCCTTCAAAAACCTTCCTTCCCCCTATAAGCAAAACGCAATTGTTATCCTCAGTTCATCCTTTGAGTGACAATGGATGGAATTCTAAATGTTTCACACACGTCTCCATGCAGACTCAAAACACTTTGTTGTTCAGTCAGGCATGGGAGAAAATGTTCAGTTTATTGTTATTGTTGACCGTCACTGTGCACGTGGTAGTGGTGATAACGGTAGTGCATTGTTCTCCCTAGGGATGGAGAGTGTGTGAGTATGAACACAGCTGCTGTTTGCTTGTCCTCTCACAGTACTGTGTGTTAGTCCACGGACTGTTCTGAAAGTTCACGGACCTGTGGATAAGATGACGGTGCAGGTGGCCAGTGGGACTTTACAGCAGTAAGTAATGTAGACATGGTTCAGGGGGCATGGCTTCGGCATATTCTGAAGATCATACCCTTCTACCCTACATTCCCTATCCTACGTAACAACATGTTATGGCCCAGTAGTACATCAGTCTGTCTTGCATGTTTTTACATTCTCATCACACTTTCGAGGGGAAATAAGCTGTGTTTGTGTAAGGAGCCAGTGCATCATCATTCCCCTAATAACCCTGACCTTGGACACACAGTGGCCTGAACACAAACAAGGCCTCGCTCTTTCTCTCTCTCCCCCTCTCTCTCCTCTCTCTCTCTCTCTCTCTCTCTCTGTTCACTCAATGTCCTTCTGGGTTTCTCATTAACATGGTTGGAGGGGCTACTGAAGAAGAGAGAGAGAGAGAGCGAAAGAGAGAGAGAGAGAGAGAGGGAGGGAGGGATTGAGAAAGAGAGAGTACTCTAGTCATGTTGTTTACTCTTTTAAGTGTGCTGGCCATTCTGTTTTTGTGTTACTCACCAGCCAAAACAACATGCCTGCATTGACTACATTACCTTCACAGAACTCTTACCCCAGATCTAGCCTGATCCCAGATATTGAGTTAGCACCAACAGATGCAGATTGAGAACCACATGGGGAATCTGGGAAACAGTGAGGCTCTTCACCGATAATAGCATACCGGCTTCCTTTGATACTATCTAATGGATAATCTCATCGTATCTAAGGGGTAACTTATTACAACAGAGTTACTTCTCTCTCTCTGTGTGTGTGTGTGGGGGGGGGGGGGGGTATAAGAGTCCGCATTGCCTTTTCGGATAGTCTCCAAATAGATCCTTTAGCCTGACACAGCCTTTCCCATCAGAACACTTGCATTTACACCTTCTAAACAGCCATCTCTCATTTCTCTCTCTGACTCACTCCATCTCTCTCTCTCGCTCCTTTCCCTCGCCCCTCTCTCTCCATCTACCTGTCCTTTCTTCCATCCATCCATCCGTCCATCCATCCCACCAGACTGTAAACCAGCCAATCTGCCTGTAAGTCTGAATACCCAGGCACTGGAACCTGTCATCAAACGAATACGCAAATGAAGCAACAGACCGCGACTGCAGGGCAGCTGTCTCCTCCAGCATGTTTACGAGCCCATTTATGGGTCAACCGTTACAATCGCATTTTCGTTTTTGTGTGTTGTACTGGCATTCAGTAGCATCTATGAATCACACGATCATGAAGGCATAAATGTATGAAAGCATGTGTTCTTGTTTTAAATGTATGTAATTCTGGGATGTACATGCCTATTAATGTTATGTACCATGTCATGTTGTATGTTTTGTGTGGACCCCAGGAAGAGTAGCTGCTACTTTAGCAGTAGCTAATGGGGATCCTAATAAACAACTAAGAAAAAAAAATATATATATATATGGCATTACTCCCCAGAACCTACATCTAAGGCTATGAGTGGCTGTGGCCTGGGGATTCCTGGCATGGCCTAGAGACGTGTTCCTGACAGGCTAAACTATGTCAGTTATGTGTGAGGCTTCATTCTGAGTGTTGAGGCTGCACTGCACCCCATATCTGGGAAAACACTTAGCATTTCCGCGCCAGTGCAAGACTGGCATCCACGATAAACTGGCAAATATGGATGGCATGCGGGGAGAGTTGGAGGGTGGAGGGAAAAGAAATCGCTTTTCTCCATTACAACCAGAACTGCTTGCCCCCACGACATGTTTGCGCCACCCCACTCCATGTTCAAACGTTGCACCTATGAACATCATTCATCTCAAACTATATGTCTATCTTTGCTCAGTTTTCCCTCCCCTCTCCATACTTCCGCTGCCAAGCTGTGTGTCTATAGCAGGAGGTGCAGGCCAGGCATGGCTGTGACTTGGCTGTGTGTCTAGGCTATTTAAGGAGCACTTTCTCATTTACACTGATCTCATGTCAGCTTACGTAAGCGGACAGGCCTGGACCCTCAACCTAATTTGATCAACAGGAGGGGAATGTGTTTGGCTTGACAGCATCTTACTGTACTAAGACCCTGCATAAACTAGATTGGGTTCAGTTAATGAAATGTCACTTTTCAATGTTCCACATTTTATTGTGTTTTCAAACCATTATGTTTTTTTGTTTTATGTGTTTAAGATTTTTACAATTTGCGTGAGTAAAACGTACTAGGAATAAAAACAAACCTGAAATGTGATACGTCTAGTCTTACTAGTTGCTTGTGAGGTTGTTTGAGGTCGTTATCCTGTGTGCATTCTTGGTGCATCTCACCGTTTGCAGTCCCACATGAGTTTGCCTGTTTGATATTTTCCTCATTTGTATTTGATACCCCACAAACGTTATTGTTTGACATAAACTTTGGCTGGTGTTCTTGAAGGAAGGGGTGTACAACGACAAAACATACAGTGTGTCTACAAAACAGTGTATTTTCATGGAAATAGGGACTAGGCGTTTACTCACAAAAAAATCACACATTTATCCATTCAAAACGTGATTACCATATGAAGAAACCCCTGATGCAATGACTATGCAATGTTAAATAAATCCCCGTTGAGGATTTTCATCAAGTTGAGAATGAACATCAGTTCTTACATGATTAAACAAAGCCCAATGTGGGATTTTGCATTTAAACCAAATTAGCATGACAATAGGCCTACAGTCTCATGTGGATTTTCAGGTAGCCTAAAGCACACTGATTGCTTAGCGAATCAGGTGCGTTATTGCAGGGCTGGGAGAAAATACTGCAGAACCGCCGTTGGTGACCAATTATGAACACCAGACCAAAAGCCATGACCTCATACAATACCTAGGGTATGTGTCATCCTACCCAGTGGCCACAGTGAGGTTGTTAACTGACGGTCAAGCGAATGAGTGACTGTTAATCTTGGTCGTCCTCCCTTCAGGTCAGAGACAGCTGTTTTACTGTGGCTGATCACAGGGCACTGAGCTAACTACAGTCAGTCACTACAAAGAGCTTCAGGGGAGGTGAACTCATCCCTACCTGTTCCTGACCTCACCCAGCCCAGGTGTGCTGTGTCCATCTACCTCTACCTATCCCCAGAGCCAGAGAGTGACACTGAAGCAAACTCTCCACCATGTTAACAGTGACACCGGGAAATCATTCTTCCTTATCCAAAACAAGGAGCAGTGTGGTGGGCCAGAGCCCGTATATCAGTGATCTGTCAGTAAGCAGAAGTGCCAGAGTAAAGCAGCTTCGTTCCAGTTAGAGACACATGCTTAGATTAGCAGCACATAACCAGCCCCAGCCAGCGCGGAGCATGAGCTCATGGCATTAAACTAGGGGACAGGGGACAGTTGGAGGCACGCTGGCTGGCTTGGTGTCATCTGTCTGTTTGTGGTTAGTGTCAGGAAGGAGGAGCAGGGAGTGGGAAAGCTCTCTATTCCTCTAGCCTGCCTGTCTGCGTGCCTGTCTGCCTGCCTGTCTGTGTGCCTGCCTGCCTGCGTCCCAGATCTCTGTGTACTTTAGACTAACTGATCTCACATGAATAGCATGACAACAGCAGTCAGTGAAGTTGGCTGAAGCACACATGGGAAAACCTGGTGCTGATCCTCTACCTTAACCCTGCATACATATCGGTATTACAGTTGGCCCATGTTGTGTGCAATGGTTTGGGATTGTTCTAAATACTAAACTGGGGCATGTTATATGTCCAAAGCATGCAGAATGAACTTTTTTGAATTGGGACCGGGGAAATTGAGGATAAGCTTCCACACAGGGAGGGAGAACAGTGTCTGGGCTAGCCGTCTAACTGATAAACTGTCCACTCTCTCTCTCTCTCTCTCTCTCGCTCTCTCTGGTTCACACTTTCATTTTCCCTCTTCGTCTATCTGAGCACAGATCTCAGCATAGACAGTCAGTATGTCTCTCTTAAGCCTTGATTATGCCTGGTGCTAACATGTGTCCTTTATCTTGATCTTATCCACATTCTGATCGTGCCCACATTGCAGCCATTGCACTTACACATGGTAGTAAAATGTGTCTCTTATCCGTACACTGTGTCCACATTGTGACCAGATATCCTGGCCCCTCCCTGCAAATGAATTAACAGATATTCTTGTGATCTGATCACAATCAGATCACAATGTGTCTATTAATCATCTACACATGCCTAGAAATGTGGGCACAGTCAGAATGTGGACAAGATCGGGACAAAGGACGTTAGAACCAGGTATAAACAGGCTTCTGACGAGGTCTGTTGCTGCAGGGAGCATCGAGTGGAAGAGAACAGCAAGTAACACGAGGAGGTAAACCTGCTAGTAAACCACTTTCTGTTTTCCAGCTGGAGCTCTATATTCAAACCAGAATAACCTTCTTCCCTCGCCACACTGGCCCCATGGTGCACCTGTAAAGAGAGGGTAAACAGACACGTTGTTTTTGTTCTGGGTACAAAGTTAAACTGGGTCGACTCGTGTAGAGAGACTCCATGCAGTTACTCCACACACCCAGTAGCAGTAATACTTTGTCTTCATTTCACATTGGCTTAGGTTAGTCTTGTTGACATACAATCTCATTTCCGAGGAAGGTAGCTTATTGACCTAGGATCTGACATTTCATATTCTTTAGAGTCTAAAACGTTAGGGGAGGGGGGGGGCATAGGCAAACATGGAATTGTTTTAAGATGGTCATACTATGGATCGTTTAGCTCTTTGATTTAGAATTTTAGGACCCCTTTAGGTATCCCAAAAATATCTTTAAAAAATGATTTGATAGAATATTGATTTTGGCCATTACCACAGAAACGTGTCCCGTGACACTTGTGGGGGCCGTAGAGAAAAATGGAGAACCCCATCGTGTTCATGAGAATCTCCCCTTTCCACAGTGGGGTCCCATTAGTTTGTAGCCAAGTTGATTCAGATGCTCCAAACAGAAGTTGGCACATCGATTGTACCGACTTCAGACAAGTCTCCTTTGTGGGGGTCGCAGAGCAAAACGGTAGTCTCCCCTTTCCATAGAGTAGTCATTAATAGCTTGCAAGTCAAACCGTTCGGACGCCACAGACGTTTACGTGAGAAGACCGATTTTCGGGATGTCTTACGGTCTGACAAACACCGCTCTAGCTCTGCCACCTTTCAGAAGTGCGACACTGGCGGACGTGATGGATTGAGATGCATCCAATGCAAAAAGAAAGCTGATATCTCTAACTGACAGATTTTGATCGTTTTTTTGTTGTTGTTATGGTGCGTCACTGGAGCGTCAATCGACTCTAGGGGGTTTAAGTCAATTGCATAGGGCCCCATGTAAACTAGGGCAAGGAGCTATCCAACAATAGCCAATTAAATGCTACTGACCGAGGCAATGTTTAACTAACCTACAATACGCCTGCTATTTTGGCGTATTTCTATATGGTGTTAAAAGTTCAGACAAGTTGACTAAAGTCAAGGACTGGTGTGCTAGACTTTTGGCTTTAGGAATGATTGGCTTCAGGGCAAGTGCAAAAGAAAGAAGGAAAACCCCTACATTCACTGGAAATAGTCTTGATAGAACACATTTTGGGGAGCAATTTGTTGCCAAGACTATTTCAAGGGAGAGTGTTTTTTTTAATCAGATAGGGACCTGCACAGCAAGACACAACCAGCGTCAGCAATATAGTCATATTCTGCTTACATGAACAAATTACGACACTTCTCTGTTTTATGGACTTACTGAGTTATTACGGGTAAATGTCTTTCAGTCATTGGTTTACACCGCATGCTTTATTTAGATTAACATAAATCATTTTTGACTGCAAAACATATTGTCTTTTCAGTCCAGCAAAGAAATGTTGTGCTATAGTTGTTTCACCCCCCTTAACTGAATGTACTTTCTGTAAATTGCTCTAGACAATGCAGTGTAAATGTACAAGTGATACTACTACACATTGGGGGGGGGGGGATTGCAGTGGCTGCCCAGTACCTTCTAGTCCAGTGACGAATGGACGGGGAATTCCTATTGACTAGACTTCTATTAATCTCAACTCAGTTTAGCGGTCTTCTTCTCATAGAATAGCATGATGAGTGTTTACAGGAAGAGTGTGTGTGTGTGTGTGTGTGTGTGTGTGTGTGTGTGTGTGTGTGTGTGTGTGTGTGTGTGTGTGTTCCCCTTACCTCGGACTCTTTGATGTGGACGCGTTTAGTGTCAGCTTAGTGCCACACCACATCCACCTTTCCTCTGACTGCCTGAGTCCCTTTCCAACTAACAGCCCCCAGCCCGGACTTTCAAGACCATGTCAAGGCGTGTGTGTATGCATGTGTTACTGGAAAGACCACATGCATACACATGGTAATTACTCATAGCTGTGCTCACTTTTCCTTTTGAAGAAGTTTGAATCTTTCCTTGGTTTGTGTAATGTTTTACGATAATGTTTGTGTGCAAGAGCGATAGCATCTCGGAAATCTGTCACTCAGGATGTGCAAGCGTGCATTGCTATTTCCTAACAGCATGCAATCCCTTTCAGTGAAACAAAATGTGTGCAACTCTACTTCATGATTTATTAAGAAAATCCAGTTAGCACACTTCCCCGGTCACACACACACCATCAGCCCCCCGCTGACAGTGCAGAAGCCATGCTCTGGAGACAAAGAGAGCCCTCTAAGGCATAGGCTCCTAGCCCCTCTTCTCCAGCCCGCCCCCGTCTCTGGCCCCCCTGCCCTGGTTCCTGGCTCCTGCGGTTGTGCAAGCTGTTGCAGTAAGCAGCTGGTGTATGGGTGAGGGAAGGTCACTGCTTGCTTGCCTGAATAAGTTTTTGTCTGAACCGCTAGTGTTGCAACTACCTCATTCTACCTGTTATTCTTACTCTCTCCGTCAAACCCCCCCCCCCCCCCCGCACCGCTCCCCCCTCTCTTTCTCACCCTCTCTGCTGCAGCCTGGGGTTCTTTGTGCCACACTTCCTGCCTCACCTATCTCTGTCCAATCAGATGCCACTCTGCAGCAGGTTCATCCTATCAGATTCCACTCCATCAGAGACAGGGTCAAGTGAGTGCAAACTGCTCATCACTGGAGATTGCTGCACAGAACAATATTTTTTTTCAAATCACAGCAAAGAACTTGGGTAAAGTTTAAAGCATTTATTAAGAAATTGTGTAAAATGTGTTTACAGTTTCATAACAAACAGAATGACACTAAAATAATCAATACAATTCATAGTCCAACGACTTGATGTTTGCCAAGTTCATTCAGTGGTAGGCTATAAGAACTGCTTGCATCATATTAAGAAAGTTATTGTCTCTGAGTTTCAATCCGAGCATTCCCCAGTGTCTTTGTCAAACTTAAAAAATGAAGTCCAATATTTTCCTTTCTCTTCTGAGAACCTTCTGAAGTCCGCCTTCTTCCACATCTCTTTCTGCTACAAGAAAACCACCTTAACATCCAGCCATGTTTCACATTTTCACAAGTCCATCTCTTCTCCTCCCTCCTCTCTCTTTCTCTGACCATCTCCTCAGTTCACCCCTAACTCTTGACCTTAGCCAGGGCAGCTATATGGTCACGACCTGTCTCTGTGTACTGCAGAGTCCATTCCAGTTCAACTCCCTATCCTGGTCTGGGATTTCATGACATAACATGGGCCCAGTCCACATACACCTGAGCCAGTCCACATGAGTAATCCAGAACCACACTGCCTTCCCACACTGCACCCTGGGTCCTTGGTTACAGCCACAGCCTTATATTCCAATAGACAGGCAGGCTTCAAACCCTGGGGGGGGGGTCCGATTTATTTGATGCTTTCTTCGTCATCTTCATCATCATCAAATGAAGCATGCAGAGGGTGTAGTTGTTCAGCGTTCGGGTAGGGTGATGGTGGGAACCCAGTCATACACACTGCGGCTCTCCTCACAGAACAGATGCAGTTTGTCCAAAGCAGGGTCTTTCCAAGATCCAGCACCAGGGCTCTGTGAGGAAGAGAGAGGGAGCAGGGATTAGAATCATCACAATCACATCAGATAGACAGCTACTCTATATAATATAGAACTAGACTGAACGAGTGACATGCTTACTGCTTTCAGGGCGACCATTATCAGCAAGAACTATGGGTAAATCACGCTGACTGGATGACTCGTGACCAAGCCTGTAGACCAGGACGTACCGTGACAAGAATGCAATGTGCGTCCTTGGGTTCCCCAGTTTCGTCCGTGCCCACGAGGTCAGCCAGGCGCTCGATGTCGTTAACGCGCACCACGTTGATGTCGTTATCGAAGCAGAACGCCTGGATGAGGGTGAAGTGGATCTGGAGCGCGATGTCGCATTCGTACTCCTCGTCTGTCGCCAGAACGCAGAATGCCACATTGTCTGCGTCACTGTTGAAATAAACATGAGGCAGTTTTAGAAGCGGGTCCTATGCTGTAATTGTACACTACGCCATACATCGGAGCATGAATACTTTGTGCATGACAAAAAGCATTAGGAGTGTACTTACACATTCATAACTTTGGCAGACTCGTAGACTCCCACGGTAAGATAGTCCTGCTTCTTTGCAGACACCAACAGCTCCTCCAGGGCTGTGCCTGCAATTTGCACTCTGAGGGGGAAAAAAGATACATCGGTATTATTCATCTCTGCACAGTGTCATTACATAGTAACACATTATCAAAAGGTTCAGACTGCATTCGTTTGTAAAATGTGTAGGCTATTTACCTATCGGTGGTATCGAGTGCGCTCTCCTGTCCACGGATCTCTTCCAGTTCCAGAGTCATGATTGTAATCCAAGTGTATATCGGGCTTGTTCAATAATTGATAGATAGATAGACACAGGCTGTCACTTCACCGGCAGCTCTTGCGTTATTCTGGGCTCTTGCAGCGTTGCCGTTGTTATATAGCAGGTCAGCGGAGTTTCTCGGCAAGAGGCGTGGTTTTCCCCTGCTGACTGTCGTGATTGGCTTTGGGTATGTGCCGAGCAAAATGTCCCTGTGTGTTACAGTTGCGCTTGTTGACAACCCCACGTGGGGCAGGATTACAATATTACAAGAAATCCCCCCACCTTCATTGACTTTTGCCTTGGCTCGCTGCCAACATTCAACATCAGCACTGTGCAAAACTGAAATGTCCCCTTTTATATCAATTTGAAAACACCACACAGAAAAGAGGCTATGGGACAGAGGCTTGAAACGAATAAAACTTGCAGAACTGAATAAAGCTCCCAACCTGTACTCTTTGTTCAGTTACGGTATTAAAATTGACATGCACTCACTGGACATGTGAAGCCTACATTGTATTGTCTCTTATAAAACAAAATGGAGGTTATGCATAATGCGTTTCTTTAGGGCTGTTTAGTATTTATAGGTAATAATGCCTTATTGGTTTGCAATCGCACCAAAACCAAAAGTTGTAAGGATGTTGGTATCTGGGCTACTTGCAGCGCAACGTTAAACATAAAATGTGTGCCTTATCTATTTTCCCAAAGTTGTTATTGGGTCCAATACTTATCTGAGCAGCCAAGTGAAAGACGTTTTTTTTGTGTTTTTTTTTTTACGGAGAAATGACAAGCGGAAGAGAACAGCTTGCACGCGGCACACGCCAGTGTTTTGCATCTGAGGCTCAAGAACATAATTGCCCGTCTTGGCGCGTGGCGATTTATCGCCAAGACAACAGCCGCTGTCAGAATAATGGCGCGTGCCCCACCTGCCTCCTGTTCTTTCAGGATGAGAGTGGGGCCGGTGAGAGTGGGGCCGGGTGAGAGTGGGGCCGGGGGGCCGGGGGGGGGGTCAGGGTGTGTGTAACTGCAACAGCTACTGCAACAGCTGCAGACAGATGCACGTGCTCACTAAAGCCTCGTTCTTACCTGGTTCTAATCATGCTTCCTTTGTTCATATTGTAACGACCTTATAAACCCAGGGTCGTTACAATATCTTGTCCACATTCTGATTGTGCCCACATTTTCAGAAATATGTACACATGGTACTAAAATGTGTCTCTTATCCGTACACTGTGTCCACGTTGTGACCCACATCCTGGACCCTCCCTGTATGCAACTGATTTGACAGCTATTCTTACAAAATAATATTTATTTATTTATTTTAAGACACCTATTGACGGCGTAAGTCAATTGTGTCACCCGTCAATGATTTTAGAAGGCGGAAAACGATTTAAATGGTTTCACTGTCCAGATCCGTCTTCACTTGTAAGGTATCCAGACGAAATGCATGCCGAACTACCTCCCGAAGGTGGTCAAGAAGATGTCTAAACCTGTCTGGATATGTGGGCAAGATCAGAATGTGAACAAGATCCGGACAAAGGATGCATGTTAGAACCAGGTATAAACAGGGATTAAGAGTGGCCCTTTCACACTTTTATCATTCTGATTAATTGTTTGATTGATACGTCTGATAGCTCGTTGAAAGAGTCAACATACTAGCTTTTTAACAGTTATCAACTATTTGTCTGCTATTCACACTCCCTTTTTACTAACCTGTCAGAGTCTCCTATGAATAACGACTTGATCGGCCATCTCATGAACTATTAGCTCTGGCCTAGGCTACAGAGCACTGAAATTGGAATACAATTCATGGACAATCCTATAGGTACTTCACTCTACTAGGACTAACAATAGAAAGTTAGATAATACATACGATTGTGAAACTTGTTATAATACAGTGACTATTACTAGATCTGATATAGGCCTACATAGGCAGGCATCATTTAAAACAGTGTTGCGCCTTAGTCAGAGGATGGCTAAAACGGTTGAGCCCTGCACGGGCATGAATTTTAAGCCCTAACCATGTCCGCGACGTTAAGGCCCTACCCTACCAAGACCGGATTGCTTCTGCCAAATTTAAGACCCGGCCCGGCCCGGCCCTGCCCTGCCCTGCCCTGCCCTGCCCGACGCTCTAAATCAGAAATAACTTCCTCCATTAGTATATCCATAAACTTCTCCGATCTGTCTGTCACTCGCTCCCTGCGCACAACTCACTCTGCATGCACTCTGCTCATGGCTGCTCTGAGTCTGTGAGTTTCCATAGCAACAGGCTCTGCTTGGGCTGCTCTGCTCAATGAAGAGACACGAGACGGCAGTTAGCTGTCAGCTACTTTTCATCACCCTAAACTCGGACAAAACTCAAGGAACATTCTTATTTTCGGTGAAATAATCTCTCCTGTTTTATATTTGACGAGGTTTTAGTACGTCTGACACCGTGTTATGATCTTAGTCAGATATCACTGTACCATACAGCAAAGCACAAGCAAATGGCTCAACGACAAAATGTTAGCGATCAATTTAGTGATACCCGAGCCTTGCCCGTACCCTAGTTATTGATGAAATAAACTGGCCCTACCAGGCCCTAACCCTTCATATGTCAGGGCTGTCAGGCTCCAATCGAGTAGCAGAGCTCTACAAAACTGTGCAGAAGTCGCCACCCGGTGGTAGTAAACGATAATGACCTTTACCCTACATTGCCAGACACAGCTTGTTGAATAACAAAGACTCATGATCACACTATTATGAGTCATTTATTCCTTATAGAAAGTGGTGATCATGTGCTGTTATTCACTCTTCTGTTGTAAGTGTTGAATCAATGATGCTATCACACACTATCCTATACTTCCATCCACCTCATCCTTCCATCCACTCAAATATTCCAGCATCCATCATCACACCTTCTTCACTCCATCCCGTCCTACATGCACCCCATCTTTAAAACATGTTTCTAGTGAAGTACAATTGTTTAAAACGAGGGGCCCAGATCTGTTTGTGCTCTTGCACTCTACAGCCAAAGTGCATGTTTCAACTAAAACTTGCTAAATTTTGGTATGACAATGAGTGACAGGGATTTTTGGCATGATAGCACAGACTGGCACTCAGGCTATCAATTTGCAGATGTCTGAACACATTTCTACTTAGCAAGAATTAAGTGTAATTGTAGTATGCAGAGAGGACTGTTGGAGGTGGAATTGAATGTGTAACTATTAGGCCCAATGGCTGTCAATTCCCAATTTACTAAAACAAAAGCTTAACCGTCTTATCAGAGGAACTCGTCAACATTAGTTAAAAAAAACTCAATTTTTATTGGTGACTTTTGACATTGAGCTTTAAAGCCCCAAAAACAATTAGCAGCCCGGTTGTCTCCTCCTGCCTCCACGCAGGCTTGCGCTTCTGCTGACTGGGTGGGCTGAGAAGCCTCTACTTCAGGCTATTTTGATAGATGATACCAAATGAGCATCTTGCTCAGCTTCTATAGCTTCTAGTGGCCAAGACTTTCATAACATTTCCATGACGACCCAATAACGTAGCCTATATTTTAACAAACCTATCTCATGAGCCGGAAATAACCCTCATTCCTCAGGTAATTGTCTTCCAACGAAGAAACCATTTCCATGAGCATTTCGTATTGAAGATAGCCAACTAAACTGGAGCAAATCATGGTTTACACAACTAGACCAAAGGGTAGGCATTCCATGTTTTTGATTTAATTTAACCGACTTGGAAGACCAGGTGTGATGAATTTAGTCAATCACTGGCCTAAGTGCGACACTTCAGGAACAGGGTTGCCAACCTCTGAACTAGACCTTGGGAGAATCCCCAGAAAATTAAACATATAGCTAGCTCTAACAAACTGTGGTAACACCAATTTCTGCACAAAGAATCAGCACGTGTCAGCAATGTTTCAGCACCATGGTCAGTAGCAAACTCATGACAATCATTCATTTAAAAAAAAGGGGACTTTTAATAGTGACGTTTAATGTCATACAGTAAATTGTTAAAAACGAACATTACAATCATTCCAGCCTATTTACATTCCAATTTCGGACTATGGCATATCAGTGCTTCTTTTCAACCTGATTAAACTACATCTTATCTCTTCTTCGACATATCAAAAATAACAAAGAGTTCCAATACCATTTAGATTTCATAATTCACTGAACCGAAAAAAAAAAAGACAACAAAAATGCCTCACTGAATGAACTGACAGGTCATTACACTTGAGTATAGTTATACTGCAACACTGAATTAACATAGCTAATATATATTTAAAAAATGTTCACTTCTCCATATGACACACCGAGGGGTAAACAACATACTGTAGGTCCAGAGAGTGAACCACTGGATGAAGGACTCAAACAGTTCCTACCTAAAAAGGTCAAAACTAGACACAGTTCCGTCACTGGCACTGGAAAATGGGGACTTATTCCAGAGCACTCCCATTTTCAGTCATTTCAATTTGTCAACAAGTTAAGAGCAAAACAAAGAAAAACACTAGAGAAAGCATGAAAACCCTTGTTACAAGGAAAATACCAAAAGATGTCCACAAAATCCAAATGTCCTGCAATGTCTAAAGCGGAGTATACAGACAGATCAACCACTAATCTGGCGTCATGAGTATACATTTACACTATGGATGCTGAATGTGCAAAGTAAACTAGCAGAGAACTAGACATGCGCTATGGAAGGAATTGGTCATTCGCTAGCAAAGTACTTAGCAACAAGACCTGCTGGAGACACACTAAAAAACACAGATGGCAAGAATTAATCATTTTGTTTTTCAAGAGAGAATTTGTGTTTTAAAGTCTTCAGCAGTCATGCAATTTCAACAGATGACTATCCCCTTTCATAGTGTACTTCACCCCACCCCCCTTGATGAGAGGATAACAATGGAACTCTCAGTAGTCCATTCTACCACTGGAACAGAACATCAGAACAAAGTGCTCAAAAAGGAACAGAAGTATCACCAGGAGAAGGAGGAACAGATAGAGAGAGGGGGAATACTGTGATAACAAAACATCTACTACCCCTTTTCCCCCCAAGTTTCAATCAACATTATCAATAACAACTGAAACCTTTGATTAGTCCCCTTCATCCTAGCCCCCTTCCTCCCTCTGTTTAGTTGATTCAAATCTGGCTCTTCTGTCTACATCTCATCCGAGCGGTGTTGCTGTATAATGATGGACGTTGGCTTCCTGTCGATCCAGTTTTCCTTGGTCCCTGGAACCTCGTAGGCCACGGGCGTTCCCACTGGATCTCTGGATCCCTCCTGCAGGCCCCCGGGCCCGGCCCCCGGCTTCAGCTCGTTTTGACCTGGTTTGGGGAAGTCTGCAGACGAGTTGCTGTTGACTCCGCTCTCCGTTTCCGACTGCTCCACCTTCTGGTAGTCTGGTGTGTGGTTCTGGCCTCCAGTGAACATTGCCTTGGGGTTCTCTACCTTGGGCACTAGGAGGAGGCTGAGAGGGGGCGGCTCGGCGCTGTCAGTTTCCTCCACAGGCTCAGAGTAAGCCAGGGGCAAGTGGTCTGGGGCGTCATCAACAACCACTGAGCGCAAGGTCCTGGACACAACTACAGTTCAGAGGGAAATGGCTTGTTAACGTATTCTGAATTCTTACACAATGTTTCATACAGCACCTTAACTGGAAGAGACAGGAAATATTTGTGAACAATTTGTTGATGTTGTTTATCGTTGTATACATAGCTATTCTTTATATTCTAAATGAATGTTATTTTCAACAGAAGAACATGTTATTCATAGTTTAGACATAGCTTTAGCCTTTGAGACGACACTTCTGTCCTGACTTACCGGAAGAGGGGGTGTATATCTCCTTCTGTCCAGGGCTGCGGCCAAACGGGTTGACAGAGGGGAAGATGATGAGGCAGAAAGACAGCAGGAACACCTGAGAAGAGAAGGGGGGGAAAAAAACGTAAGAAAGCTGTTAAAAATGTGGTGTGTGCGACCCAGATTTACAAACCCAATAGATGAGGTACGTCGGTCTACAAAGACGAATGCAAAAAGTATTTTACTGTGTAAAAAAAAAAAAACGTTATCTTCCATTTGTTTTTCTATAAGAAATATAATTCTCATCATTACGGACCAAAGCAGCACTCTCGTCTTTTGTTAACCGAAGTGAAAGTACTTGTTGGTTTATGTTTCCGTCATACCATGGTTTGGCAGTGGGACAAAATAATGGCTACTCCCAAGTTGCTTTGGCCTCAATAGAACACTTCCATAAAATAAACTAGTACAGTACAGGCAGGCACTCCTTGAGAACCATATGAAACCACAAGCAAGCCTCAATCAGGGTTGGTCTATAATGTCCCAAACAGTTGAAGCTATAAAAATGTCAACACAGGCTGAGCTGGCAACCTGAAAGAGCAGGATGTAGCACCCACCATGTTAAAGTTTAACTTCAATTTGAAAAATGTCAACCAAATACACCTGCAGACGTAAACTTGTACGTGGGAGTCCTTCAGTACTAGTGTTACCACTAGTTTGAATTCCCAGCATCCCAAACAAAGGATATGTGGTGGTGTGAGTGTAAAGATCTACGCTGTGTTAGTCCTCTTACCATGACACAGGTGCTGGTGGTGGTTGTCTTCATGGTTGACATCTTCATCATGGACTGCAACTTCCTTAGCTGCTCTATCAGAGACCTAGACAGGGGGAGAATAATAATACCCATTGGACAATTTTCACAATATTAGTCTACCAACGTTCATTCTGTGATGCTTATCATAACATTCATTCCATAATCATGATAACAGCAGTGGTGTCTTACATGTTTTGTTTCTGCAGTTGTTGGACCTTCTTCTGCAGCTCCTGGTTGTGAGCGGTGCAGATGGAAACCCTAGGCACCAATCAGCAATAACTCGGTCAATCAAACTCTACTTAACACACACACCTTTTCACCCGATGAAGACATAACAGGCTAAACATTGGTGAAGTGAAATGGTGAAATCAATCATACAATGACGAATACTTTATTAGTACTGTGTGTGCTGGCTTTCAATTCATTTTCAGAGATCCCGCCATTCGTTCTCTCACCTGTTCTCCAGGCCGTCCACGTACACCTTCTTCTTCTTCCTACTCTCCTGGGCCGACTGCTTGTTGCGGATCTTCCTCCTCACCCTCTTCAGGGTCCTCTCCTCCGCCTGCGACAAAGAGAGAGAGGAGGAATGGCTACCCATCACATGCTTGACATGATTGAGCGGATAGTACACAGTGCTGAGGAGCAGTCTGCCGTCACACTGCTGGAGCCAAACAAGCTATCTGGGACGGTTTCTCATTTGGTTTGATAGGAAGTGATTCTGCAGGGTATAATTATTTTCTCTCTCATTTTGAAAAAAGGTCAACAAATAATTACGCTGTAGTCAAACGTGCGTGCAGGAGAGATTTCTACTATTTAATAGACATTTTCTGTTCACTGGCCAAATATGAAACATAGATTACAGAGGAGGCTGGTGAGAATGGGCTCATTGTAATGGAATAGAGTCAAACATGTTTCCATATGTTTGATACCATTCCAGCCATTACAATGAGCCCATCCTCCTATGGCTCCTCCCAGCAGCCTCATCTGATAGATTATGCCTTCATAATAGCAAGCTCAACCCTCTGAAGTAGCAACAAATTGGGTAGATTGTGTCACACCTCCCTGGCTGTCATTTGTAAGGGGTGCTTCCCTGAATGCCAATTAGATCAATGTTTACAATGGTTTCTAGGTTGGTCTCCAGCACGTCAACAAGTATTTGTAATAAATCAATGGAGAAAATGACCTTAGTAAGAGGCATGCAGGACGGTATGGTTGCTCCTTCCTTAGCGAGAAGTCTCCTTTCCTCATCAGTCAGAACAATCTCCTTGAACTGGAACTAAAAGGAAGAAAAACATTTTTTTTTTAATGAGATGTGCTGAAGATCTGCTCAAGGCCACACGTACACCACTTTGCCACAAAGATTATGTCTTGTGACATAATTGTAAAATGTTGTTCATGTACTCCAGGGATCATAACTAGTAGCCGCGGGCCGATTATGTTCTTGAGTGGCTGGTCAGGAGGCCAGAACATAATTACAAATAATTTGCTGAATCCACTAGTTAATGATACCTGGAGTACATTAAGAAAATATTCTCACACATTATCTTATTATTTGACCCTGCTGGTCATCTATGAACATTTGAACAACACTCTGGCCTTAATGGCCATGTACTCGTATAAATCAGCATCCAGCACAGCCAGAAGAGGACTGTCCACCCCTCAGTGCCTGGTTCCTCTAGATTTCTTCCTAGGTTCCTGCCTTTCTAGGGAGTTTTTCTTAGTCACTGTTCTTTCTACATCTGCATTGCTTGCTTGATGTTTGGGGTTTTAGGCTGGGTTTCTGGATAAGCACTTCCTGACAACTGCCGATGTAAAAAGGGCTTTATAAATACATTTGATTGATTGAGACTGCAAATTGACCACAAGGCCAAACAGATATTTGACTAAAACATTTCAAACCTTGCTTACATTTGTATACAATCTCTCTATGCGTGGGAATACTTGGGAACAGATTTCCCAAATTAAAATAACTTTGATCCAATTTCCTGGTGTTGTTACAGTTTTAAATAATTGTTCATATTGGGGGAAGGGGGGCAAATAAAACCACCCGCAGGCCAAATTCAGCCAGCCAGTTGGGGAACCCTGATGTACTAAAATAATGTACAATCAATGCCATTCTTACTAAAACAATGAGTTTGGCAATAAGTTTAACAATGGTGAAACTGCCACTTCCATTTGCGATACTACATCAAAGAAGTTACTGCAAACAATGGACATGCGATACAACAACGGGATAAGCACCGCCATTTTTTTGTACCACATTGGGCGACGCTCCTCACCTCCTCTTCGTCAACAAATCAAAAACAGCCTTTCCGGATTACATCTTCAAGACTTGATCATCCTGTTTCCTCGTCTATAATGTTAATTTGATTATGTGAAACTCACCAGATCAACTTTGTTGTTCTGTGTAGAGTCCTCTATGGCGAGAGAACAGGGAGGTTCTTCACTGGAATAGATCTGTTCCATTTCCATCCCCTCACTGTCCAGGTCGTCTGGTGAACAGGAAAGCACAAAAACACAACATTTATATTGTTTCTGTTCACATGAACAGTAAAGTTCTCAAACCTTACTAAAATACTCTTTTGAAATCTTCTAGCCCGAGGACAAGAGTCTAGTGACTGGACTCAAATCTGCTAGACTTAATCCCCAAAACATGGACGAGATAGCTGGAATTAGGTGGTGCTAGTCTAACTGATCTTTATAGTTGTAATGGGAATATTTAAGATGAATAAAGTTCAAATTCAGTTAAGAGTCATTGCCACACTTAACATATTTAAGTTTTCGCTTTGTGTAATACACATGATTTCCAGTGTTCTGTTCAAGTTAGGTTCTGTTGATAGTGATAAACACCAGACTGGAGGTACAAGAACCGAGGACACTGATTATTATTGTATTCTGTGAAACTGTGATTCTGTACCAGCTGACCCATATCACTGCATTTGATTTTGACTTCCTACAAGGCTCTTAGCTGGCGCTTACAGACCACTTGGTACTGTCTGATTACATTTAAAATGGCATGTCTCCAAGAGGCCAGCTGGACATTTTCTCTGCTTCTGTTCTGGAGGTGTCTCCCTGCCTGTTGCAACTTGTAATAAACCAGATTGATTTGGGATAGATTTTATCAACGATTGCTCTCCTTTTGTTTCACCTGGAAATTCCCCATTACAATAGTTGATTGGCTGGTGTGCTACATTATTCAGGATTCATGACCAGCTGGGCTAGTGGGTGTGCTGTGTATGGTCACACCTGGGAACCTCTTCATTTGCAAAGCCCCGTAAAGTTAGTCTGTAGACGCTCAAACTACCAACAAACTATCCAATTAGTTGAATTGTCAATAGCCAATTTGATGTCATGCAACTATTCATACCACCCAAAGCTATGAACCTGCTAGACAAGTATAAAGGTCTAGATCAACATTTACCCAGATCAATAAAGACATCCATGTCAGGCTTCTCAGCCCTCACACTCTGTAGAGCATTCATGTCTCCTCCCTGAAGTAGAGAGTAGCTGTGGTCCGTTTGCACAGCCAGGGCTTCGGGGCTCTCAGCCTGGAGCTCCAGGGCCATCAGGGGACTGTCGGAGTAGCCCGGGCTGGGCTGGGAGTACCCTGGGCTGGGTGCGGTATCACTGTCACTCCCCTGGGGGCTGGGGCAGGCCAGGAAGTTCTGGCTAACTACGCCCCCAGTGCTGCTGTCGTCAGAGATGCCGCTGTCGCTGCCCAGTGGAGAGTGTGAAGCACACGAGGCGGCCATGTTGTCTTCTCCCTCCAGCAGGCTGGAAAGGAAGTCCTCAGTGTCCATGCCTGTCAGCATCTACAACAAACACAGCAGGACATTGGTGTCGATTCAAAATGACTGTTTATTCCACAAAGAGAAAATTTGAAAAAGAGTTATTCTGCTTTAAAGTAAGGAACTAGTGCTGAGCAATTAGTGCTTTTTGAAGTCGGTTCAGTTTCGGTCAATTATAAAAAGATAATCAGGGTTTTCGATTTTGATATTATTTTTTTTAGATATTAAATGCACTTTGCATTATGTGGGTTGAATGCTGTAACACTTGATAAAATAATTAATAAAAGTCCCATGATGGTAGTGGTTGCCCATTACTTCTTATCACATATGAAACCATCATTAAGTCAAATTACTTTACTTAAATAAAATATTTGAATTATTACTATTATTTAATTCCAGATAATCATCTCCTCTCTATAGAGCTGCTGCCTATGCTGTCTGACAAAAATCACTATTTTAGTAGTTTTCCAAAGTAAATATAATTTCTGAATACCAACTGTCAATTACTTCGATTATGTATTTTCAGGCTCATGAAGCAACTGCTTTCTATCCCTGTCGATCGCACGTTCTCTCAGTCTCCGTGTCTGCTCCGTTCAGACCGGACAAGTTTAAGCGGGCGCGCAATGCATTATGGTTATTATAGTTAATTACCACGCTTTCTGCACTAAACTATGTAGAATATTAGCCTGTTGGAAACAACAACTCCCTACTACATCGCACAGTTCAGGCTTCATCTGATTTCTCTCTACAGAAACTGCACATCGAGCTCACCGAACAAAAACAAAATGGAATTAAAATTAATGAACCAACTTCAATAGAATTAGTTGTTAAAAAAAAATCTACAAATAACCGACATTTCAGTGAATCGCTCAGCACTATAAGGAAGTTTAGCACATTATTGATGTAAAACGATAAAATAAATATTTCTGCTTTACTACATACCATTAAATTAATGGTTTGTTCCCTGACAATTACTAAACTCTATTAGCAAACATAAAACAGTCTTATTCCTAAGTGGGAGACATACATCTTGCTCGGCGAGCCAGTTTTCTAGCCCATTCCCATCTGTGAAGAAGGGATCGTTGGCTCCAGTCTCTCCATACTGGCACAGGATCCCCAGAAGATCCACTCCATCCATATCAGGAAGATCCTCAGTGACTGACATCTGGGGAAACAGAATCACCAATGTCACCATTACAATCAGGAAATATAAGACTTTGGTTTGGGGGCAGGTCCAGTTCAATGAGGTGTGATAAGAGAATTGTGACCGAACTCATTCTTGTTCAAATAAAAGGCAAATATATTGGAATATCCTACCCAATAACTGTATCTTTAAATTTTAAATTCTCTAACATGTCAATTCTGGACATGAGTTATTCTGGAGAGAGACTTAAGTGAGAGTTGACACCAGTCACTAGTGTTCGGCAGCCCTCACCCAGTATACAGCTGCGCGCTCCCATCAATGACCTCATTCTTAGACATCGTCCCGCCCACTTCCCCCTTTGTCACATGAGAAGCAACAAAACAAGCCAGTCTACTGCCGCGTTCATATGCAAGTCGGAACTAAGAAACTCGGAAAGGTCCGACTTGCTGATTCGTTGAATGCGGCAGGCGAATAAATACAACCAGTAAACATGTCGGAGATTTCCGAGTTTCCTAATTCAGACTAGTACACGAAAGCGGCATAAAATGTTCGTGATAATATTGCACTTCAAATCTAGTACTCATATTTGATATGAACTGCTGCTGTGAAAAATCTACCCCACAAATACATGTAAACCAGTTTGTGCTCAGTGGGCCGATGGTTAGTTAGCAAGCTAGCTAGGTAACGTTAGCCAGATACATTGTTGCCGGCCTAGTTTATCTTGCTATCGTTCCCTACAAGAAAAGGCATTGTTAGCATAGAAACATGATGTACTGACAGTGCAGACACAAGGGTTAGTAGGTAGGCCCGGGGCCCATCAGATTTACCTGGTTAGGCTAGTTAGTTAGCTAATCAAGAGTTTGCTTGCCAAAGCTACATATGCTGCATAGTTGACCAGCCAATGCACGTTCCATGACCTACCAAATTTGAGAAATAACTGAACATATTTCCATAAAATATAAAGAATCGATGGTCATAAACTGCACACCACGGCTTTACACGTTTAAACTGACAGCAGCTAACGTTATAACGTTAGTAATGTGCCAGCACGACAGATTCATCTGCAAATATTGCTGAGGGCGTGGTCGTTGTTGTATGTGTTCGTTTATTAATAAAATAAATAGCATTAATTTATCATGTCTCAAATATACTTACCTTTCTCAGTATACTGCCTGACAAGTTAGAATAGCATTCGAGTGAGTCAGTGACGCTATTTTCGTTGTCTATTCGGCGTTACTGTCTGTAAGGTCTCGTAGAGTACACTCTCAAGTATGACTACTCTCTTCCTGATGAAATCCCCTTGCAGTTCCAACAAGACAGAAATTGCGTCATCACGTATAGACGAGTCAGCATGCGTAATATTAGTCCATTATGGGAAATGTAGTATACCGTGTACAATACAGTATGATTACAGTACTCAGATTCAAACTATACTAAACCATGAATCAAAGGCATCACAAATGGATGAGGTTTACTGCTTGTGAAAATGTATTGTTGATAGGATATAATGGCATTTTCTCTCATACGCACATCTTTGATATTTTTTTTCTTCAGAAAATATTGAGCTGTATGAAGAGAGATATACTGAGACGAGGGCACGACAAAGCCTATTCCCCCTCAGGACACTGAAAAGATTTAGCATGGGTCCCCAGATCCTCAAAAGGTTCTACAGGTGCATCATCGAGAGCATCCTGATTGGTTAAATCACTGCCTGGTATGGCAACTGCTCAGCCTCCGTCCGTAAGGCACTATAGGGGGTAGTGCGTAATGCCCAGTACATCACTTGGGCCAAGCTTCCTGACATCCAGGACCTCTGTATCAGGCGGTGTCAGAGGAAGGCCCTAAAAATGGTCAAAGACTCCAGCCACCCTAGTTATAGACTGTTCTCTCTGCTACCGCACGGCAAGCGGTACCGGAACACCAAGTCTAGGTCCAAAAGCCTTCTTAACAGCTTCTACCCCCAAGCCATAAGACTCCTGAACAGCTAACCAAAGGGCTACCCAGACCCCTCTTTTACACTGCTGCTACTCTCTGTTTATAATCTATGCATAGTCACTTTAACTCTACCTACATATACATATTACCTCAATTACCTCGACTAACCGGCACCCCCTGTATATAGCCTCACTTGTTTTTTACTGCTGCTGTTTAATTATTTGTTACTTTTATATATATTTTTTTAATTAACTTCTTAAAGCATTGTTGGTTAAGGGCTTGTAAGTAAGCATTTCACTGTAAGGTCTATTACACCTGTAGTATTCGGCGCATTTGTCAAATACAATTTGATTTGATACTGTACATTAGGCAAACGCACCATGCCCCCCTTCAGTTTCATCCACAGCTTAGAGTCGACATATGCCGATATAAGCCTAGTTACTGTTTCTGAACTGTAAGTAAGACATTAGGGTTGTTTCTTATCAGATACAGTCACCATTTAGTCCATAATATAAACCCATTAACCCTAGATGAGAAAAATACGTTTTGTAATGAACGTTGACATGTGAAATATATCGAAACATTACAGGACAACAAAGTATTTCAGCATTTTATTTCATATTTTGAAAAGATATATTGGGCAGTAATATGGCATCATAACAATTGAAAATCAAATTATTGGCGTTGACATGTAAGGTGTACAAATAACTGTCAACCCAACCAGGCCAATGTGTTCCTTTCAACCAGTTACCTGCTGATATCTAGCCTGGTCCCAGATCTGTTTGTGCTCTTGCCAACTCCATTGCTTATTGTCAAGCCAAACATGTTTTGCATGACAATGAGTGACAAGGAGTTAGCATGATAGCACAAAAAGCAAAAACAGACTGGCTCTCAGGCTAAGAGATATAAATAGACATCCCAAACCTCTCCTCGAGTACCCCCAGCCAGCCCAGTTATTTTATGTATTCCAGAACTGGCACTGCTGATTCAACTAATGAAGGGCTTGGTGATTAGGTAACCATTTGAATCAGCTATGCTAGTTCTGAAATACATCAAATAAGTGGACTGGCTGGGGGTACTCGAGGAGAGGTTTGGGAAGCACTGTGATAGGATATCATATGCAAAATGAATAAAAATAACATGCATTTATGAAATAGGAGATGAAAACAATGTCTGGAATCACGATGTCATGTAACTGGAAAGAAAAAACGAATGTCTCCCAAAAACAGTGCAATTAAACATTCGAGACATAATCACCTCCTGATTTCTAATTCAAATCATCACATTCTTCATTCTCATTAGCCTGCATGCTTGACTCTTTCTGCATTCCACAATGCTACATCTGGTTTTACCAAGCCTCAGTCGCTTCAGGTTGTGATTGTAACACCAGAGTTGTAGGATTTATTGCTGCATGAGGTCATATGAATATACGTATGCGTTAACAGTATGTCACTTTGGAGAAAAGCGTCTGCTGGATGACCGTATGTACAATTTTTGCCTTGTCTGGTAAGATAAAGTCGAAAAAGACAGGCACCCAGGCTAAAGTATATTCTCACAGAGACTGATTTTAAAAATAAGAAAAACCCTAACGTCAATCCCAACTTTAGGATATTTGTTTCGTTTTTGTTATCTGCGGTGAACATTTTGTCGATAAACATTCAAGACAGAAGTTGTACCGATTTAAAATTCTACCACCTCATTCCTCATTCACAGTCACATAAATGTTTACTGATTGACCAAAAAACTACAACAAAAGTTCAACTATCGGAGCAAAGGCTTTTCGTCACAGAATCACACAGAGCTTGGAGGTGTGACGTAAGCTGTGGTACGCCTTTAGCCGGTCCTTTTTACTCACGCTGGACCCGACCACATGCGTAACCACAGGCATGCTCTCCACCGCCCGCCTCTTGTGCGCACGGTGCAACAGAATCCTATAAACGCCCGTAACAGAACTCCTACAGTCCTTCCCCTGATTATTTAAGATATGCTCCAGGGTGATACCTAGTATCTCCAGCGCCGCCCTCACCTCCGCCTCGTCCTCCTCCAACTCTGAAGGCGTGCTCTCGGCCAGATAGGACGGGTCCAGTTTAAAGGGTTCCATGGCCCGGGGGAAGTCTATAGGCAGCAGCCACTCACAGCCCATCATCTGCTCCACACTGCAGCGGTCTGAGGGCTGGGGCTGGAGGATGCCTCTGATCAGCCTCTGGCAGGGCTCCTGTACCCAGGAGGGCAGCACATAGGCCCCCTCTAGAATGCAGCGCTTCAGTTTGGCCACCGTGTCCGCCCTGAAGGGCATGGTTCCTGTCACCATGAAGAACAGCATGACGCCCAGGGCCCAGATGTCGACGAAGACGCCCAGGTAGTGTTCGTCCCTGAAGAGTTCAGGCGCGGCGTAGGGCGGGGAGCCGCAGAAGGTGTTGAGGGTCTCGTCGCGGCGGCTCAGCGTGCTGAAGCCGAAGTCTCCCACCTTGACGCAGGTGCTGCAGGTGTAGAACACGTTCTCTGCCTTCAGGTCACGGTGGATGATGCTGTTGTCATGCTGTGGGGCGGGTCAAAGATTTATCTGGTTATATATCGATATGTACCTTAAATACATCTCATACTCTTTAAATTACATTCAATGTTGCACAACGGAAAAGAAAAGAGACTGCATAATATTTATTTGGGTGGGCCCTGATGATTACACTGAAAAGTGTATGTAAGCAGGACTTCAGCCCTGGGCCATACCATGTGTTTGACAGCCGACAGGATCTGAGAGAAGACGATCTTGCTGTCGATGTCTGACAGTTTCCCCTCCATGCTAATCTTGGTGTAGAGCTCTCCTCCAGCAGCATACTCCATCACCAGGTGTAACCGTGACAATGTCTCCACCACCTGTCACCCGGCAGGAAGGCAGAGAGAGGATGGTCAAGTTGTCTTCTGATAAACTCTGTTTAAGTGATCTTAGCTTCTGACCAGGCTTTGTGTAACTCATTCCTTATCAACAGTGTGTGTGTGTGTGTGTGTGTGTGTGCGCGTGTCCGTCCGACCTCGTAGAGACGTATGATGTTGGGGTGGTGTAGTCTCTCCATGCTGGAGATCTCTCTGGACAGTAGCCTCTGGGTCTTCTGGTCCAGCTTGGTCTTATCCAGGATCTTAATGGCCACCTTGTCTGAAGGAGAACAGACAGAGGGACATGTTCATTAAACATAGAAGTTAGTACCAAAAAGAAGAGGTTGAGAGAAGGAGTAAGGCTATTTTAGCTTCGGTGTTTTATCCTCTATTGAAAAGACTGTGCAATACTTTGTCAACACACACTTCATTAGCATATCTGTATGCATAAGCAAGTTATTGGCCAATGAAACGAGTGCATTCTACATTCTATTCCAAGCTAGGTGGCTTTCTCAAGTATGATGCCATAATAAGGACTGACATTTTTCATACTTTTCGGTTTCATTCTCTCACTATGATAATGGGATATTTATATTCAATATCAGTTGTGGAATGTGGTTCAATATTCCGGGAAATGCCCAGATCCTGATTTACACTTGTGGCATGGATGTGCTTTACAGCGATCTAACCAAAGCGATCCAAAACGCATAGCTAGCTAGCCTATCCAAAGGCAAGTATCTGATTTTTCTCTTGTCAAAGTAGCTTGCTTGTCCTGCAGCATTGGCCATCAGTGTGTGCTTGGTGCTAGCTTCCTTTACTGCAGGAATCAGGAGAACCAGCAGGAGGAGCTAGAGGAGGAGGAGTTGACTGAATATGAGCCAGTCAATGTTGTGGATGTAAAGTCCTGAGATGAGGCACAGGAGGAGCTAGATAATGTTGACTTTAACTTTGTGGAACAACTGACCATTGAAAACCTCAAGGACAGCTATCTGATGTCTGGGGTTCAGCTCATTCCGTTGTCCCCCAGGCTTCTCCTTTACCTCCATGGCTATAATTGAATGAACAGGATTACATACAACACTCCGCATGGTGCCTGGCAACACAGAAAACAAATCGCAAACTTCCTATCTAAATGTAACACTGCTGGGCGTCTCCACCCATTATCTGGGGGCACACCAGAGCAAGCAGCTAAAGCCAATGACTGTCTCTGTGACCAAATCCCAGATCGTAGCTTTAAAAGAGCTGTAGAAGCCTAGACAAATCTGCAAACAGTTAGATATAGGCTTATGTTATTGCTTTCTTGAATGCTATTACATATTGTCAATTTTCTCTGACTGAGGCAACTAACTAATTTGTTAGAGAGCTTGATTTTCATGGAAACCAATTTTCTTGATTATAGCCTATTACTCATTTCAACAAGAACATTACATTCTTGAAAAGTCGTATTAGACTATTGATGAGACGACAGGACAGAGCAGAATTAACCAAACGGAAATTATGATCACACATATTGTGTAGGTTGTAGAGAACAAAAAGAACATGAAAACATCCAATTGAACCCATTTAGGAGAGGCGTGAAGCTGGTTCAGATTTGGCTTTGGGGAGTAGAAGCTCCTCAGGAGGAGGAAAGGGAGGACCATCCTCATCAGTGAATTTAATACAATTAAAAATAGTGAAACAATAAAAAAGTGATCCTTTTTAGAAAAAAAAAATTATATATATATATATATATACATACACACACACACAAAAGTATGTGGACACCCCTTCAAATTAGTGGATTCGGCTATTTCAGCCACACCCGTTGCTGCCTGGTGTATAAAATTGAGCACACAGCCATGCAATCTCCATAGACAAACATTTGCAGTAGAATGTAGCAGTAGAATCTGGGTTTGGCGGATGCCAGGAGAACTCTACCTACCCAATGCATAGTGCCAACTGTAAAGTTTGGTGGAGGAGGAATAATGGTCTGGGGATTTTTTCATGGTTCGGGCTAGGCCCCTTATTTCCAGTGAAGGGAAATCTTAACGCAAACAGCATAAAATAATATTCAAGACGATTCTGTGCTTAATTTGTGCAAACAGTTTGAGGAAGGCCCTTTCCTGTTTCAGCATGACAATGCCCCTATGCACAAAGCGAGGTAAATACAGAAATGGTTTGTCGAGATTGGTGTGGAAGAGCTTGACTGGCCTGCACAGAGCCCTGACCTCAACTCCATTGAATACCTTTGGGATGAATTGGAAAGCCATCTGTGAGCCAGGCCTAATCGCCCAACATACGCACCCAACCTTACTAATGTACTTGTGGCTGAATGGAAGCAAGTCCCCGCAGCAATGTTCCAACATCTAGTGGAAAGCCTTCCCAGAAGAGTAGAGGCTGTTATAGCAGCAAAGGGGGGGACCAACTCCATATTAATGGTCATGATTTTGGAATGAGATGTTCGACAAACAGGTCTCCACATACTTTTGGTCATGTAGTGTATATTCACGTCACCAAATAATTGATTAAAACACTGTTTTGCAAGGAAGTTCTACAGTAGCCTCAACAGCACTCTGGGGTAGCACCATGGTATAGCCGGAGGACAGCTAGTTTCCATCCGCTTTTGGGTACGGTTCACATCTTCTGTCAACTTACACAGTAATCATGACAACTTCCGAAGGACGTCCATCAACCTATCAGAGCTCTTGCAGTATGAACTGACATGTTGTCGACCCAATCAAAGGATCAGAGAATTAATCTAGTACTGGTATAAGCTACAGCTAGCTAGCACTGCAGTGTATAAAAGGTGGTGTGAGGTTGACTATAAGAGAGAGAAAGACAATAGTTGAACAGTTCTCTCTGCTATGAAAAGACAACTGACATTTAATCCTGAGGCGCCAACCTGCTGCGCTCTCTACAACCGCTGTGATTATTATTTGACCCTGCTGGTCATCTTTGAACATCTTAATGAACGAACTGGCCTCAATGACAATGTACTCTTATAATCTCCACCCGGCACATCCAGAAGAGGATGTTTTTCATAGCCACCGTGCCCCTACATCCCCATTGCTTCCTGGGTTTCTGTATAAGCACTTTGTGACATCTGCTGATGTAAAAAAGTGCTTTATACATTTGATTTGATTTGAGAGCGAGCGAGAGCTAGCTTTATTTCAATTTTATTTTCTTCTCACTTTCACTTACCTGGCTAGCGAATGCAGCTAACTAGTTTAGACTATTCAAACACCCAACTTAAACAGAGAGGGATGTTATGTTAGCTAGCTGGCTATGGCTATCCAACACTGGAACTCTTCCAAGTCAAGGTAAGCTTTAGGTTTTATTATTTTATTGCCACCGGGGCTCGCCGGTGTAACTGCTTTATCTGCTTGCTGTACACTGTACTGCATGATTGTAGCAGGTTTATTAACATGTTAGTTCTAGTAACTAGCTATGTTGACTATGACATTAGCTAATATGGTGACAACGATGTAGGCTGTGTGTGTAGTGGTTTGCGATTATGGTATGAAGGTTTGGCTTGGAAAGGTTTTGTCACCTGGTCACAGGCACTGAAGTCCACAAGCGAAGGGAAAAGTTGACAGGAGGAGAGCGAGTAAATGCAAGAAGAAATTACACAACGAGCAAACATACTATTTGTATGTGGCTTCTATGAAAGTGAACTGTGTTTGCGGTGATCAGGTATGTATTCATTCTGCCAAATCTGTCGATTAACTTTTCTTAAACAGAAGCAAACAGAACAAAACGGGGATAACGTACCTGCATTTGTCCAATAGAAACTCGTTTGCAACTGTTGGACTAATGATTACACCCTAGGTCAGCTAGATACACGCTAGAGTGTCCAAGGCGGTATTGAATGTGTCACTGTCTGTCTTTGATTACTTGATTACTCTAATTTCTCTCTTGACCTGTGCACCTACGTTATAAACTTTCATTCATAGGCTAGGATGTAGCAACCTCATGATGGGTTCAAGGAAAATTTGAATATCATGTAGTAGCCTAATCCTATCAATGTTACATTGAGCTGGGTGAATGGATTATGAATGACAGTCATCCAATATGCTGTAATAGAAATAAGGCCATGCTCATCTTAAACGGCTCTGACCACCCTGACCTCACCTCTAGCACCCATACTTGATACCAATAGCATGAATTAATTAATAATATAAAGGAATAAAACAAAGATCTTGGCTAATAGGGTATGGAAAAGTCCCTAAGCGGTGTGATGGTGCTGAGATATCGAATTGTGCTTTGACATGCATAATTAATTAAGACTGGTATTAGTCTCTCTTTCTGCTCTGCCAAAGCTTTCAGTGACAGCCTTTAAAAATGCCCCGGAGCTCATTTTGCTTTGTCGGACTAAACAAGCGATACCACACACGCGCACACTCACTCACACTACAGTCTGATGAAGCATGCAGCAATTCCAGCCGTCGCTAGGGAAACACGAGATCTCTAATCAATCCATCTTTTTCAAGGGCAGCAGACAAGCTGTCTCTCTGTGGCTGATTCAGACCACAGGCCCAAACCACTGGCTCATTAGCAAACAGCTATCTAAGAATACGTATTATTAGCTCATTGATGAAAACAGCTAGTCAGTCATCACTGTGGTTTGAGACTTTGCTGGAGCAGAGGAGCTGGGATTTTCCAAGAACTATTCAACTCAAGCCAGCATATTTAGTGAAGATTGGCCAGGCCATAATATCTTCTCACTTTTACTGGTCAATGAATTGAATCATTTAAAAGATTCAAAGGTTTGGTGAGCATCTACAGTACAGCAGGGCTGTGTCTGTTATATTAAACATCAGCTAATGCGTTTGCTGCTTGGCAGGGGTCTTCCTTACCGTTGGTGAGGGCGTGGATCCCCAGTTTGACGTGGGAGAAGTTTCCACAGCCGATCTCCCCGCGGACCTTGTAGAAGCCGATACGTCGGCCCACTGTGAGCTCACGGACCACCCTGTCAGTAGGGTTACCAGAGGGGTTGCCAAATAATCATCATTAACAAATGATCCAGAAAAACAATACATGATAATGAATTTTCTTTCTTGTTGTTTTCTAAGAGAGCGTTGGGGGTCCTGGTTCTACCTGTCGTCCTGGCACATGTCGAGGTTGAGCCTCTCCAGGGGGGTGAGTTGGCGGGCAGGGACCCCCTCATCATCTGTAGCGATGTCCGAGCTGTCCTGACGGCTCCAGCGGGCATATCTCCTGTCCTGACCGCCTGTACTCCCAGCCCCAGAGCCCCTGGAGCTCCCCACCGTAGCCCCAGCAGGGCCTACCCCAGAGGGGTACACGGCCGTCATCCTACCCAGGATGCCCAGGATGGGGGTAGCTCATGGCTGGAGGGGGTTCTGATGCAAGGCACCCCCTGTGGGTGAACACACAGAACAGAACGTTATCATGAGGGAAATACACAGAGCCCTGTTCAATCCAGCCTATAAAACCCATTTTCTGGGCTGAAAAAACACAGTTCTTTTATTTTATTCATGATCTCACCAAAACCATACTAAAAGCAAAGAGCAAAGTGTGAATCTCACCTTTATACATAGGGTCCATGTAGAGAACTTTTCTGCTTCACTGAATGTCCAGACGACCACAGATCTAAGCCAGCGAGACAAAACAGAGGCTACTATTCTATTCCTCAAGTGCAGACGTCTCTCCAGACCTTCGATGGACTGCAGTTTGAACACTCCCTTAACCAAGGCGGTTGATGACAGTTTCTGACCCGTAGCTCAAGGAAGTTAATCCCAGACCGTTTGTAAGCCCAACTTGTTGCTCTAGATCATTCTTTGAAACAGAGGATGGCTTAGAGTGAACAACAGTTCACCTCAGTCCGCTGGCTCTCTCATTAGTGTTGCTGCGTTTTAATTGGCTCTTTGATTCCCTGAGATATAAATAGCCCACAGGTGGTGGAGGAGGGGGAGGGAGGAAAGGAATATGGCTGACGTTAAGGTGCTGCCATGGGGTACTTCCTTAAACGCCCCACAAAGTTGTCCATCTCTTGGGGCGGCAGGTAGCCTAGTGGTCAAAGCATTGGGCCAATAACCGAAAGGTTGTTGGATTGAATCCCTCAGCTGACAAGGTAAAAATCTGTTGTTCTGCCCCTGAACAAGGCAGTTAACCCACTGTTCCCTGGTAGGCTGTCATTGTAAATAAGAATGTGTTCTTAATTAACTGACTTGCTTAGTTAAATAAAGATTTAAAAAAAAATTGGAACAATGAACTCAGTTGAAATGAATGAACTCTTTTCCCACTCTCTCGTCTCTTCTCTCTAAAACGCTGGTGCAGGGATTAATGAAGACAGTCGCTACATCTTTTAATCCCGGCTTTATTCATTGTGTGTTTGAGCATGTGTTTGTGTGAGGGTAGTATACAGAATATGTGTACACACTTGTGGAGAAGTGTTAATGTATGCCTGTGTGAACACTCAAACACACTCACAAACTGATTAGAACATATTTTGTTTTCAGGAGATGATTAGGTGACAAGTGTGTGTGTGTGTGTGCAGGCGCATTTGTGCACGTGTGTCTGTGCTAGTTCCTTCACACGTGTGTGTGTGATTAGGTGATAACTACTTGTTCTGAAAGCTCTAACAATGTCCCTGGAGTAGAGGCGGAGGTGGCTTTACACTCATTAATGTGTTTATTATGGATGTTAAGGGAAACAAGGTTTTCTAACCTAGCACTAACTCACTTAGCACCACTGTCATGTGTCATGTCCAAGGGTCTAACCTATGCTCATAGGGCCAGTTTCCCGGACACAGATTAGCCTTCACAATTAAGAACTTTTCATTGAGATTCTCCATCGATAATCCAAGACTAGGCCTAATCTGTATCTGGGAAATGCCAAACAGATTATAGGGCCTACTTTGTGATTATTAAGAATGAATCACAACGTACTCTTCTGCTGATGTATCAGAGGGTTGCATGCTATGTCACTAACAGACAGAGAGAGAGACAGAGAGACAGAGACAGAGACATAGAGAGAGAGAGAGAAGAGCAAAGAGGGTTTGAATCTTTGAAGGTGAGCACACTTGAGTTCGTCCGTCTGAGAATCCTCCCACACTATAATAACCTGTAATGCAGCAAGATCCTCTCCATCATAGCAGAGGGTTAGGTCCTTTATCCTCAGCCCAACCACCAGACACACTACTGTTCTCACACAACCACACTGCTCTCTAATACAACACCGATGTATCTCAGACATGACCGGCCAATAGCCATACACCATCACCGACAGACAAACGTCAACAGAGGGACGCCTGTGTATGCAGGATTTCAGTCCAATCCTGCTATCTACGTTTGCTTTTCCAGAATATACAACTATAGTACATTTCTACAAATACCGATTGGTAATTTGCTGCGGAATCGATCAATCTAAATGTACATAATCATGATCTTATATAAACACCTCATTAAGACACATGATATCTCAAAACAGAATATCACTTGTCTTGCCAGGAGCTCGCCTATTCAATGTCTATTAATGGGAAGCAGTGGAGGTGGAGCATAGCAAATCAAAGAGATTCCCCTTTGTGACCTCTCCCATCTGTCCAGCCTTCAAACACCTTTCGGCCTTCCTGTGTCTCTCTAGCATGAATATCTAACGATTGATCTGAGGCCGACTAAAAGGACTCGCCAAGAGAGAAGAGGGCTCCGCTTTTACAGCACAAAGCAAACACTGCTCTGCAAAGTATAATTATGCTATAACAAGCATTTCACTGCACCTGCTATAACACCTGCTAAACTGAGCACGCGACCAATAAACTTTGATTTGATATTAGCCATTTATGTGAGCGTGCAGACACACACACACACACACACACACACACACACACGGTGTTGTTTATGAATTGTAATTGGCAGCTGATACACCTGAGAGTACAGAGTACCTAAAAGGTGACCTCAGTAAATCAATGGGCTTCTGAGTGGCGCAGTGGTCTAAGGCACTGCAACTCAGTGCAAGAGGCATCACTACAGCCCCTGGTTCGAATTCAGGCTGTATCACATCCGGCCGTGATTGGGAGTCCCATAGGGCAGCGCACAATTGGCCCAGTGTCGTCCGGGGTAAGCCGTCATTATAAATAAGAATAATTTGTTCTTAACTGACTTGCCTAGTTAAATAAAGGTTAAATAAAATGGGAAATGTTTGTGTTTATGGTCAGGTTGACAACTCCACTTGGTTGCTTGGCAATGGACAGTGAGCATATATTTATGTGGATTCTCTATTCTGGATTAGGTATTAACTGGTAATTGTGAAGAGAGAGCAGAGCACTGTGTTCACAATTACACATTGCTTCATTGAGTTTAAATCACACACACCACAGGAGGTTGGTGGCACCTTAATTGGGGAGGATGGGCTCGTGGGAAATGGCTGGAGCGGAACAGGTGGACTGCTATCAAATACATCAAACACATGGTTTGATGCCATTCCATTTGCTCCGTTCCAGCCATTATTATAAGCCGTCCTCCCCTCAGCAGCCTACACTGACACATACATGCATACATGCATACATACATGCATACATGCATACATACATGCATACATACAAGCTAAATGACGCTACCTTTCTGTATGGTGTAGGCAACATCAAATTATTCACGAGCCTGTAAAAGAGATTCAACTCACCAGTCAAATAGCAGCAGACAGTGGTTGATGGTGGAGGGCTGGTCCAAGCTCTGGTGATCCTCTTCGTTTACTCTGCAATAACAATGGCGAAAACTATAATGAAGACTCCATCCACAACACGTAGATCTGAAGTGCACTCCACTCTCCCTACATGTAGGCTCTCCCTACCAGTTGTATGAGAGGATGTATTTTCCTTGAGAGAGGCACTGGTACTGCAGCTCACAACACCAGGTAGCTACGGGGAAATGCTTTCTACGAAAGGGATCCTCCTCTTCCTTTGACTAAAACTCTCTCTCACGCTCTCTCTCTCACTGTCTTTTTCCCTCCCTCTGAATTCTCTCTCTTAGTCTGCTTGTGTGTGTCTGTAATTTTCTCTCTCTTTTACACACACACACACACACACACACACACACACAGGGAGGGAGCGAGTGCTCTGGCCACACAAAGCTCCCCTGTGTGATAATTGAGATGTGCGGTTGTGGAGAATAAAGAGCTGAGCGGTGAAAGGACAGGGACAATAGCGGCTGTGGGCCTTAGTAACAGAGAGACAGGCCTCTCTAGAATCTGTGGGGCAAACATTTCACATTTCCAAAAAGGACTGACCCAAATCTCCCCACTGCTATAACCCCTCTTGTGCATGCACACACGCGCGCACACACACACACACACACACACACACACACACACACACACACACACACACACACACACAAGAAATTGGCTCTGGCATTTCCCATACACTGGCCCATTTATTCTTTGAGATAATAATAATTTTGCAAGAGAAAAAAAAACAAGTCAGACAGGCACACTGGGCTAACAATGGACCAGCCCATTTGGCATTTGCCCGAAACGCCAGATCACCAGTCCACCCCTGCACACACAATGTTCTAATGCCCACCCCCTTGCTCGGAGTCATGGAGCCCCAGCCAAAGAAACATAATCTGGGCATTTCTACAGGCCTGGTTAGGTACACGAGGCATGGACTGCTTTAAAAGCACACATGGGATGTGATCAGTGCTGTTTTTACAGCTTGGCAACAAACCATCACATACCCTTTGTTAATAGGTCTTGTAAAAGTGGCCAAGTAAAGACAAATAGCCTATACCTGGTATACATAGTCAGAAACTACAGTAAATGGTAATAATGTGTTTACATAACAATAACCTCCTTATTACTTTTGTTATACTTGTCAAAGCTCAGGAGAAGACCCAGATGCAGGCAGGTTCGAAGTAACAAAAGTTTATTACAAAAACAGGGGGGCAGGCAAACGACAGGTCAGTAGTCCAGAGCAGAGTCCGAAAGGTACAGAACGGCAGGCAGGCTCAGGGTCAGGGCAGGCAGAGGTCAGTAATCCAGGGTGGTGTGACAAGGTACAGAACGACAGGTAGGCTCAGGGCAGGCAGAATGGTAAAAAAACGGGAAAGCTAGAAAGCAGGAACTAGAGACAGAAGGAGCACGGGAAAAAACGCTGGTAGGCTTGACGAAACAAAACGAACTGGCAACAGACAAACAGAGAACACAGGTATAAATACACTGGGGATAATAAGGAAGATGGGCGACACCTGGAGGGGGGTGAAGACAAGCACAAAGACAGGTGAATCAGATCAGGGTGTGGCAGTACACCCCCCCCCCCGGGGCACCACCTGGCATCCTACCTGGGCGCATACCTGGTTGACCGGGGTGCCGGCGTTGGAACTCAACGATGAGGCCTGGGTCTAGGATGTCCCTAGCGGGGACCCAGCACCTTTCCTGCAGGGCCATAAGCCTCCCAGTCAACCAGATACTAGAATCCCCTGCCCCATGGTTGAACCTTCAGGAGGCGCCTCACCATGTACGCCGGCTGGCCGTCGATGAGACGGGGAAGAGGGATGGGCCTAGAAACAGGAGACAAGGGCTGTGAGACATGGGTTTAATCTTAGACACATGAAAAGTGGGATGCATATGGAGGGTACGGGGCAACAGAAGACGAACAGCAGAGGCGCTATAATAATCTTGGAGATGGGAAAATGGCCGATAAAATGGGGTGAAAGTTTATGGGACGAAACCCAGAGGGGCACGTCTCGAGTGGACTGCCATACCCTCTGCCCGATACCGGGGAGGCGGGGTCCGGTGGCGGTCCGCTTGTTTTCGACACCTGCAGGTGGTCTTGAGAAGAGCCGACCAGGCTCTCTTCCGGGTACGTCGACAGCAGCGGACAAACATCTGGGCCAAGGGTATGCCGACCACTTCCTCTTGCTCCAGGAAGAGCGGGGGCTGATAACCCAGGGAACACTCGAAAGGCGAGAGCCCAGTGGCAGAGCAGGGGAGGGTGTTTCGGGTGTATTCAACCCACACGAGTTGCTGTCTCCAGGTGGTGGGGTTGGCGGAGACAAGGCAGCGAAAGATGTCTCCAGGTCTTGATTGGTTCGCTCTGACTGGCTGTTGGACTGAGGGTGGAACCCAGAGGACAGGCTGGCCGACGACTCAATGAGCATGCAGAACGCCTTCTAGAACTGGGATTAGAACAGAGGACCCCGGTCAGAGACCATGTCCACCGGGAGTCCATAGATCCAGAAGACGTGCTGCTCCATGAGCTGGGCCGTCTCTTTGGGGAGGGGAATGAAGTGGGCGGCTTCAGAAAACCGGTCCACTACATTTACGTCATTTAGCAGACGCTCTTATCCAGAGCGACTTACAAATTGGTGCATTCACCTTATGATATCCAGTGGAACAACCACTTTACAATAGTACATCTATATATTTTTTTGGGGGGGGGGTAGAAGGATTTCTTTATCCTATCCCAGGTATTCCTTAAAGAGGTGGGGTTTCAGGTGTCTCCGGAAGGTGGTGATTGACTCCGCTGTCCTGGCGTCGTGAAGGAGCTTATTCCACCATTGGGGTGCCAGAGCAGCGAACAGTTTTGACTGGGCTGAGCGGGAACTGTGCATCTGCAGAGGTAGGGGGGCCAGCAGGCCAGAGGTGGATGAACGCAGTGCCCTTGTTTGGGTGTAGGGACTGATCAGAGCCTGACGGTACGGAGGTGCCGTTCCCCTCACAGCTCCGTAGGCAAGCACCATGGTCTTGTAGCAGATGCGAGCTTCAACTGGAAGCCAGTGGAGTGTGTGGAGGAGCGGGGTGACGTGAGAGAACTTGGGAAGGTTGAACACCAGACGGACTGAGGCGTTCTGGATGAGTTGTAGGGGTTTAATGGCACAGGCAGGGAGCCCAGCCAACAGCGAGTTGCAGTAATCCAGACGGGAGATGACAAGTGCCTGGATTAGGACCTGTGCGCTTCCTGTGTAAGGCAGGGTCGTACTCTGCGAATGTTGTAGAGCATGAACCTACAGGATCGGGTCACCGCCTTGATGTTAGCTACTACCAGAATGGCGGTGTTGCCATCAGACGGGGGAAGACCTGTGATGAAGTCCAGAGATATGTGAGATCAGGGACAGTGAGGGACAGGCAGTGGTTGAAGGAGACCAGCCGGAGCTTGCCGAGGTGTCTTGTTCTGCGCACAGACCATGCAGGCGGCAACGTACGAAGAGATATCCGGGACCATGGTCGGCCACCAAAAGCATTGCCGGACAAAGGCCAGGGTCCGACGGGAGCCCAGGTGGCAGGCAAGCATGGAGGAGTGCGCCCACTCCAGGACCGATGAATGGACAGCGTCAGGAACAAACATCCGGTTATCCCCCCCCCCCCCCCCGGTGTTCAGCTGGGAACGCTGTGCCTCATGGACCTGCTTCTCTATTCCCCAGCCGAGTGCCGTCGCCAGGCACGAGGTGGGAAGGATGGTCTCAGGGTAGGAGGGTGTAGCTATGGGGCCATAGCGGCGTGACAGCGCATCCAGCTTGATATTCTTGGATCCCGGTCGGTAGGAGAGGGAGGAGTTAAACCGGGCAAAAAGCAGGACCCACCTACCTTGCCTGGAATTGAGACGCTTGGCGGTGCAGAAATATTCCAGGTGCAGAGATATTCCCCCACTCCGACATCCAAAGCATCGGCCTCCACCACGAACTGACGAGACGGGTCAGGATTAACCAATATGGGAGCTGTGGTGAAGCTGTGCTTGAGGTCCCAGAATGCCCTGTCAGCAGCTGGGGACTACGTGAACGGAACCTTTGGAGAGGCGAGTGCAGACGGGGGGGAAGCCAGGGTGCTGTAGTCCCGGATAAAGCTGCGATAAAAGTTGGCAAATCCCAGGAAACATTTCAGCTGCACTCTGGCCGTAGGCTGGGGCCAATCAACCACCGCTCTCACCTTCCAGGGATCCATCTGTAAATTCCCTGCAGCGATGATGTAACCAGGTGGAGCGATGGAATTCACATTTCTCCGCTTTCACGAAAAGCTAGTTCTCCAGGAGGTGCTGGAGGACCTGTCGGACGTGGAGCACGTGTTCTTGGGCTGAGTGGGAGAAAACGAGGATGTCTGAGGTAGATGAAGACGAACCGGTTCAACATGTCGCAGAGAACGTCATTGACCAGGGCCTGGAACACTGCTGGGGCTTTGGTAAGGCCAAATTGCATGACCTGATATTCGTAGTGACCACTGGCCATGTTGAAGGCAGTCTTCCACTCGTCCCCCTCCTGTATCCGCACCAGGTGGTAGGCGTTCCGCAGGTCCAACATGGAGAAAACGGTGGGCCCCTGGTGTGGCTCGAAGGCCAAGGCGATGAGTGGTAGCGGTTCTTCACCGTGATGTCATTGAGGCCCCGGTAGTCGACGCACGGGCACAGGGTTTTGTCCTTCTTCTCCACAAAGAAGAACCCTGCGCCGGCGGGGAGGCAGAAGGACGGATACACCCTGCAGCTAGGGAGTCCTCGATGTAGGTCTCCATTGCCTTGGTCTCCAGACCCGACAGAGAGTACAGTCGTCCCTTGGGCGGTGTGGTGCCTGGGAGAAGGTCAATCCTACAGTCATAGGGTCGGTGTGGAGGAAGTGAAGTGGCCCGGGCATTACTGAAAACCTCCGGAGGTCCTGGTACAGCGCTGGAATGGCGGAGAGGTCCGGGGCAACTTCCGAGCCCACCGGAAGATGTCCCGGGGCAGGCTGCACTGACTTCAGGCAATGGGTGTGGTAAAACGGGCTCCGGCCCATGATGGCACCAACAGTCCAATCAATAATGGGATAGTGTCACTGGAGCCAAGAGAATCCCAAAACCACGCGAACCTGAGGAAACTTATTGTGGGTGACCCGGCCTATAGAGTGCCCGTCCAGCGCTCTAACGTCCATGGGAATGGAGAGGGGCTGAGTGGGGATGCCCAGCTTGGACACCAGGGTAGAGTCCATAAAAATTCTTATTGGCCCAGAGTCAATGAGTACCCTGAGAGATTACGACTGGTTCCCCCACAGCAGGATGGCATGGAAAGTGGTGCGAGTAAGGGGAGAGGAAAAGTTATCCATATTGCCCACCGGAGTACTCACCCCTACTGGTGAGCCTGGTCTTTTAGTGGACAGGAGGACACGAAATGACCAGTAGTCCCTCAATGTAGGCAACTCTTCATGTGAAGCCGGTGTAGACGTTCAGCTAGGGACAGCCTTGCTCTGCCTAGTTGCATCCGCTGATGAAGAGGTGATTCAGCAGACTTCGGAGACTCTCGGGGGAACTCGAGAGTCCTCTCAGCAACGGAGAGGTCGGGGACTTCCGGGATGCCTCGGAGGCGAGGTGGAATCCTTGGGTGGGTGAGTGGAATCAGATCCCCTCCTTCCTGCGTTCCCGTAGCCGTCCATCGATCTGGATGGTGAAGATCCGTCAGTAGTTCACGGGCTGCTAGTTTGTCCTTAACCTCCACCGACACTCCGTGCAGGAACGTGTCGAACAGCGATTCCGGGTTCCAGGCACTCTCAGCTGCCAACATTTGGAAATCCACCGCATAGTCTGCAACACTGCGGGAGTCTTGCCGAATCCGGAGTAACTTCCAGGTAGTCTCTCTCCCGGACCATGGAGAATCGAAAACCTTCTTCACCTCCGCCACAAACTCCTCCAACATTCAGCATACGGCTGACTGTTGTTCCCACGCGGCCGTAGCCCAGGCAAGAGCCCTCCAAGACATCGGCGTGATGAGATATGCTATCTTCAAGCGGTCCGAGGGGAAAGAGGAGGGCTGTAGCGCGATGATGAAAGAACACAGGTTCCCGACTCTCCAGCAAAGCGTTCCGGGGAGGTAATCGGAGCTCTTGGGAATCCAGGGTGGCCGGTGAGGTCACGCTGCTAACAACTGGGTTACTGAGGGGCTGGGAGGTTACCGTCACGGTAGGCTGCCTGACAGACAACCCGCGGATTTGCTCCAGCAAACAACGCAAATAGTTTGGGTAGCCATTTGATTACCTGTGCAGGAGTCTTATGGCTTGGGGGTAAAACCTGTTGAGAAGCCTTTTGGTCCTAGACTTGGCGCTCCAGTACCGCTTGCCATGCGGTAGTAGAGAGAACAGTTTATGACTGGGGTGGCTGGGGTCGTCCTTCCAATAGTGGCTCCTTGGGAGGAGACGGTGTTGCAAAGCTGGTCCGAGCCTGCTGGGTCCGTCAAGGCCAGTTCATACTGTCAAGGCTCAGGAAAAGACCCAGATGCAGATAGTTTCGAAGTAACAAAAGTTTATTACAAAAACAGGGGGCAGGCAAACGACAGGTCAAGGGCAGGCAGAGGTCAGTAGTCCAGAGCAGAGTCCGAAAGGCACAAAACGGCAGGCAGGCTCAGGGTCAGGGCAGGCAGAGGTCAGTAATCCAGGGTGGTGTGACAAGGTACAGAACGACAGGCAGGCTCAGGGTCAGGGCAGGCAGAATGGTAAGAAAACAGGAACTAGAGACAGAAAGGAGCATGGGAAAAAATGCTGGTAGGCTTGACAAAACACAACGAACTGGCAACAGACAAACAGAGAACACAGGTATAAATACACTGGGGATAATGAGGAAGATGGGCGATACCTGGAGGGGGGTGGAGACATGCACAAAGACAGGTGAACCAGATCAGGGTGTGACAATACTGGTACTACCGGGCTTGAAGTTAGTCTCAGAAAGTGTCCATCACACAATAAGGTAAATGCCAGAATGTAAAATAAAGCATTACTGACAAATGAACATGTAGATATAATGCATTCGGAAAGTATTCGGACCCCTTGACATTTTCCACATTTTGTTATATTACAGCCTTATTCTAAAATTGATTAAATAGTTTTTTTCCCCCTCATCAATCTACACACAATACTCCATAATGACAAAGCAAAAACAGGTTTTTAGAAAGTTTCGCTAATTTATTAAAATAAAAAACTGAAATATCACATTTACATAAGTATTCAGAACCTTTACTCAGTACTTTGTTGAAGCATCTTTGGTAGCGATTACAGCATTGAGTCTTCTTGGGTATGACGCTACAATCTTGGCACACCTGCATTTGGGGAGTTTCTCCCATTCTTCTATGCAGATCCTCTCAAGCCCTGTCAGGTTGGATGGAGAGCGTTGCTGCACAGCTATTTTCAGGTCTCTCCAGAGATGTTCGATTGGGTTCAAGTCCAGGCTCTGGCTGGGCCACTCAAGGACATTCAGAGACTTGTTCCGAAGCCACTCCTGCGTTGTCTTGGCTGTGTGCAAAGGGTTGTCGTCCTGTTGGAGGGGTACCTTCGCCCCAGTCTGAGATCCTGAGCATGTTTTCATCAAGGATCTCTCTGTACGTTGTTCTGTTCATCTCTCCCTCGATCCTGACTAGTCTCTCAGTCCCTGCCACTGAAAAACATCTCCACAGCATGATGCTGCCACCACCATAGGGATGGTGCCAAGTTTCCTCCAGAAATGACACTTGACATTCAGGCCAAAGAGTTCAATTTCGGTTTCATCAGACCAGAGAATCTTGTTTCTCATGGTCTGAGAGTCCTTTGTGTGCCTTTTAGCAAACTGCAAGCGGGCTGTCATGTGCCTGTTACTGAGAAGTGGCTTCCGTCTGGCCACTCTACCATAAAGGCCTGATTGGTTGTCCTTCTAGAAGGTTCTCCCATCTCCACAGAGGAACTCTGACAGAGTGACCATCAGGTTCTTGGTTACCTCCTTGACCAAGGCCCTTCTCCCCCCGATTGCTCAGTTTGGCTGAGTGGCAGCTCTAGGAAGTGTCTTGGTGGTTCCAAACATTTTCCTTTTAACAATGATGGCCTCTGTGTTGTTGGGGACCTTCAATGCTGCAGACAGTTTTTGGTACCCTTCCAGATCTGTGCCTCGACACAATCCTGTCTCGGAGCTCTAAACCAAATCAAAGATTATTTGTCACGTGCACCGAATACTACAGGTATAAACCTTAAAGTGAAATGCTTACTTTCAGGCTCTAACAATAGTGCAAAAAAGGTATTAGGTGAACAATAGGTAAGTAAAGAAATAAAACAACAGTAAAAGACAGGCAAGACACCCCCAATAAAGGAGTGGTTCTGCAGGTGGGGACCACAGACCACTTCTCAGTTCCTATGCTTCCTGGCTGATGTTTTGGTCACTTTTGAATGCTGGCGGTGCTTTCACTCTAGTGGTAGCATGAGACGGAGTCTACAACCCACACAAGAGGCTCAGGTAGTGCAGCTCATCCAGGATGGCACATCAATGCGAGCTGTGGCAAGAAGGTTTGCTGTGTCTGTCAGCGTAGTGTCCAGAGCATGGAGGCGCTACCAGGAGACAGGCCAGTACATCAGGAGACGTGGAGGAGGCCGTAGGAGGGCAACAACCCAGCAGCAGGACCGCTACCTCCGCCTTTGTGCAAGGAGGAGCAGGAGGAGCACTGCCAGAGCCCTGCAAAATGACCTCCAGCAGGCCACAAATGTGTATGTGTCTGCTCAAACGGTCAGAAACAGACTCCATGAGGGTGGTATGAGGGCCCGACGTCCACAGGTGGGGGTTGTGCTTACAGCCCAACACCGTGCAGGACGTTTGGCATTTGCCAGAGAACACCAAGATTGGCAAATTCGCCACTGGCGCCCTGTGCTCTTCACAGATGAAAGCAGGTTCACACTGAGCACGTGACAGACGTGACAGAGTCTGGAGACGCCGTGGAGAACGTTCTGCTGCCTGCAACATCCTCCAGCATGACCGGTTTGGCGGTGGGTCAGTCATGGTGTGGGGTGGCATTTCTTTGGGGGGCCGCACAGCCCTCCATGTGCTCGCCAGAGGTAGCCTGACTGCCATTAGGTACCGAGATGAGATCCTCAGACCCCTTGTGAGACCATATGCTGGTGCGGTTGGCCCTGGGTTCCTCCTAATGCAAGACAATGCTAGACCTCATGTGGCTGGAGTGTGTCAGCAGTTCCTGCAAGAGGAAGGCATTGATGCTATGGACTGGCCCGCCCGTTCCCCAGACCTGAATCCAATTGAGCACATCTGGGACATCATGTCTCGCTCCATCCACCAACGCCACGTTGCACCACAGACTGTCCAGGAGTTGGCGGATGCTTTAGTCCAGGTCTGGGAGGAGATCCCTCAGGAGACCATCCGCCACCTCATCAGGAGCATGCCCAGGCATTGTAGGGAGGTCATACAGGCACGTGGAGGCCACACACACTACTGAGCCTCATTTTGACTTGTTTTAAGGACATTACATCAAAGTTGGATCAGCCTGTAGTGTGGGTTGATAAATTGGATTTCCATTGATTATTTTTGTGTGATTTTGTTGTCAGCACATTCAACTATGTAAAGAAAAAAGTATTTCATAAGATTATTTCTTTCATTCAGATCTAGGATGTGTTGTTTAAGTGTTCCCTTTATTTTTTTGAGCAGTATATTTTAGAATAAGGCTGGAACGTAACAAAAGTGGAAAAAGTAAAGGAGTCTGAATACTTTCCGAATGCACTGTATAGCCTTGGCCTAGTAATCACTGATGGGCCTCCCCACCCTAAGAATGAAATTCTGTGAACACTAGGTAAAGAAAAGACGATTCAAACAATAACCCAGCAGACTTGATTCGACCAATCATATAAAACGCCTTCAGAAGGGAGAGGAGTTTGATTACGTAGATAGCATCAGCAATTTGTCGGTGTAGGCAGAACAACAATCAGACGAGAGAGAGAGAGAGAGAGAGAGGTTAATCTGATTAGAATAAGAACTCAACTTCAATCAGTGAACCCATTGAGTGACCACTGCTCACCAAGATCAAGTAGAGCTGGAAACAGATCAAAGAGAATCTTCCTTTTGAGACTAGTTCTAAATAGATCTACCTTATATAGTACAAGGTGTGTTTTGTGCCCTGTTTGTGACGGGAGATAAAGGAAGCTGTATGAGGAGTGACTTCCAGGTCTCACACACACACACACACATCCCCGGCGGTCTGATGAAGTTACCATGACACTGTACAGAGGGAGAGAGGTGTTTTCACACTGCTGTAAGCACTCCGGGGAACACATGCACATCAACTAAAATGATTGCTTGGACGAGGTATCACCAGTGACTCATTGATTGTACCAACTCACTGGGCAAGTGCTATCCTATCCATGCCACATCAACAGAAACATGTAAGGTGTTAGGTAGAGAACAGTCCCAGGTCAGTGAGAACAGAGTGAATTATATGATATTCGACATTACATTTAGCCTACACCTGTTCTATTCAATTCTATGGTCTCTACATCCTAATGAATCTCTTTGGGACATATTTTTTCTTTGTGAGCAATAGGCAATGATCTACAAAATAGAAAAGAGAAAAAGTGTTAAGAAGTTATGAGGTGCCTTGACCAGAGCCATTTCCGCTGCATTGTATCTCAATAATCTATTCACTTTCTTCTATTCTCTAATCTGAACACTTTAAAGCAGCTTTTATCTTATAAAATACGATTAATGTGTAATGTGCTCCGTGCGATGGAGCATCAAAGGCAAAGGAAGCAGACAGTCTGTCTAACAGCCACACAACAGTCTATAAGCCCGTGTGGCTCAGTTGGTAGAGCATGGTGTTTGCAACGCCAGGGTTGTGGGTTCGATTCCCATGGGGGTCCAGTACGGAGAAAAAAAATTATGAAATGTATGCATTCACTACTGTAAGTCACTCTGGATAAGAGCGTTTGCTAAATGACTTAAATGTAATGTAAATGTATAGGCTCCCCACATTTGAGTGTTTATAGAATTGTAATGGAAGTGGTCAGAATAATATTTGTAGCCCTCAGACCTAACCACTAAGCATTAGCTCAATGGGATAAGGCACTCTTGAATTTCTCAGACATCCCAGGTTTGATAGCAGGTTAGTTACAGGGAGCATGGTATAAAGACCTCACAACTAATTTACCCTATCCATCCTGTAAAACTAGGCAGCTTTGACTCAGGTATTCCATGCATCAGTCTTGACACATCACACACAGAGAGAGAGAGAGTGATAGAGACACACACCTGTGTGTGGTCTCCCTCCACATTGGTGCTTCAGTCTTTAAACTTTAATGCTCACTTAATCCCCTTTATCTATAGCAGTGTATCTCAAGTCAATGCTATAACGTGACTTCCGACTTTTAGTAGCCTATAACCAACCTCTGCCCATTTAATCTGTCCACGAGACTACTGCCCACTATGCCACCCCTAGACGCTGCTCATATGATCGAGCTCTTGAATTAATAATAGGTCAACAGTGTTCCTATGAATTTCAGTGATGTTCACAACATGTCATGTACCTGGTCTGTTTCAACCACAGCCACAAGGTAGCCTAAACGTGACAATAAAACGACATCGAGGAAGTGTCAGGCCGAACAGAACATATTGACACAGGGTAGGCTACAAGAACATTCAGGACGTCAGAAGCGGCGTCACCTACACATAAACATCATGAGAATGCAGCCATTAAGCAGAATGTCGCTATTCATTTTACTTGGCCAACCTGTCAGCTATGCACCACACATGAAACACCCATGTCGCCTTACCTTTCTGAATTACATGCAGACGCCGATTCAACGAGCAAAATTGCCGACAGAATTTATACGGAGGACACCTATTTTACCCTGTAGTGTTGTCACTGATGGCTATTGCCACTTTGCTTCGCAACCAGCCAGTTTGCGACAAGAGGGAATCCCTTTGAGTGACAGTTTCTTTGACGAATTACGTACGGCATGGTGTGTTACCTGCCTCGCTTTAGCCAATTGAAACTGTGCATAAACGCGTTTGATGGACTTGGCTGGAGTCCACCGGCATAAACAAGAGGATTCGTTCAGCACCACTTGAGCTAGTCCTGTCTAATTCTTTCTGCTTGGGGGTTCAATTGTCAGTTCAAACAGGAGGGGGAGAGGGGAAATCCCTTTCTAAAGCAATTTCATCAGATAATGTATTATTTGTGTACATTTTTGCTTTAGGACATTTATGTGATATTTTTATTAAATTTATTATTTCAGCTGGAAAGTTGAAAGCTTCCAAAGTTTTGAATATAAAAAGGCCATTCAAGATGGTCGAAAGGCTTTACGGCATCAACAGCCATTATTGATACATCTCTTATCTTTTTGTTGTTGTTGTATTGTACTAAACTGAAACATGTTCTTGTATTTGTTTTGTAAGTGTTTAATTTGAATAAACCCGGTTTGATATGTAGAAAGAAGAGGAAGGGAAGCGCTACTAAGGTACACAATAGTACATTTTGGTAGACAGGTGGTCTTTGGTAAAAGGGGTAAATTGGTCATCAAAAAGAAAGGACGACCAAGGCACTGTTCATATTATTAATAAAATGCTTTTATTTGTATGGCATGTTCAATAGAAACAAAGTTTTTTTTAAATCGACGCGTTTCGGCTGCATGACCTTCGTCAGGGAGTACAAAGAAATAATACAATGTCCTCTTTTGAACAGCTTTTGAACAACTGGAAAAGCTGTTCAAAAGAAGAAGAAAAAAAGATAGAAAATATTGTTTTGAAAATAAAAAAAATGTTGTCTTATGTTTCTTAGGACCTGCCTAAACAAATGAGTAATGGATTTCTTTTTGAGGGTGTCTATTCAATAATGTATTAAAAGAGGCGCCCACCCACATCTGCACACCACTACTACCACTCTTCACTGCACAGGAGGTATACAAGGCCATATGAAGGGAAGAATGTGGTAAAAATGGGCCAAATACATTTTCAAGCAAAATACCGTAAATCCTACGTGAAAGCAGTATGGTAGTGTATCTGAGGTTTAAAAAGCTTCGGAAGTTTGTCATTTCCACTTATAGTAGACATTTCAGACTGTATTTTCCTTTGTGAAAAATCTATCAAACCCTTAAAAAATGTCCATTAATTATAACCCACTTAATAATTCACATTTCCTGTTGCAGCAGGATTATCTTCCAGCTATAGTAAAGTGGCTCAAATTAAGATCCTACATCTGTACCTACTGTAAAATATTGTGGTGGATCTTTGATGCTATGGGGCTATTTTGCTTTCACTGGTCCTGGGGCCAAAAAACCTGGTTGGCGCTGCCAGGAGGCTGAAACTTGGCTGCAAGTGTATCTTCCAGCACAACGATAACCCCAAGCACACTTCAAAATTCACAAAAAATATGTTAATAGGCCACAAAATCAACTTTTTGCAATGGCCATCTGTCTCCGGACTCAGTCCTGTGTAACCGGTGTGAAATGGCTAGCTAGTCAGCGGTGCGCTCTAGTAATGTTTCAATCGGTGACATCACTTACTCTGAGACTTTGATGTAGTTGTTTCCCCTTGGCTCTGCGAAGGCTGTGGCTATTGTGGAGCGATGGCTAACGATGCTTCGAGGGTGATTGTTGCTGGTGTGTGCTACAGGATTCCAGGTTCAAGCCCTGGTTGGGATGAGAAGAGGGACAGGAGCAGTACTGTTACATAGTTCAGCATTGTTACAATTTATTTGATAGTCTTGTTTGTTTATCAAGGGTGACAATAATTTTGGACCTGACTAGCTTTTCACAAAACAAATGTGCAGGTTTCCTTAAATGTGACAAAAAGTCTGCAGCCTTTATCACTGTGAATAGTGGACTGGATAACCATCTTCATCTGTTGCATACGGTGGCTTACAGGCCTTCTTGTTAATGTAATTTCAGATGCTCCTGCAGTCACAGAGCAGCCCAGGAAACCCTCATTGGGCTCCCGTCTGTATGCTGCCCTCTCAAGGGCCTTCTGCTGTGGTGAAATGGATGGACTGTTTTCCACATTACATTCCTCTGCTTTTCTCTCTGTTTATCTCCTCTTCCCCCTTGATTCTGCAACAATTCCACTCTCCCTCTTTCTTCACCTCACTCTCTCTTCTACCCCTCTCTCCCTCTCCTCTCTCTAATCTCCTCACTCTCTCTTCTACCCCTCTCTCCCTCTCCTATCTCTCTCTAATCTCCTCAGCACATCTTGCTGTTACTGTCCAGCTTTTTGTAACCACTGGTTTCTGTAGCATATTATTTTATTAACCGTAATTGAATTTTACCTTAACCATTGTCAACGTACAGTTCCAAGACTGTATGTTTAGCCCTATCATTTTATTATAAGGATTTAAATTGAAAATAAGTGATACAAAATTGTATCACATTACATTTTTTGTCATCTTTGAATATGTTTGTTAGATTTTTTCAAACTTTGATTTCAGTAAATGACAGCAACAGTGGTTGACAGTCAGATCCAATGTGGTTTACGTCAACCTTTTATTTACAAGCATATATAAAACATTTTTAAATTGCATTTAGACCCAGCAGGTTTTTGTTCATTCTTGATGACTAGTAAACTAAACTTCCAATTCTCCGTCTGACACATTTGAAAGTGGCACATTTGAAAGCATTATAAGAAATGTAATTGCAAAGTGTGGACATGTTTTGAGAATTCAATATGTATTGATTACGTCACTCCCTCTTAATTGATCTGTACAAAGAAAACAATGCAATTATGAACATTTGTAAAATAAAAAACGTGTTAGCTTTTAATACTTTCTCACTTCTGTTTCTTAATAGCATAACTCATAACAGTGTCGTACATAAACCCCAATGTCTTGTGGGAACAGGGCTGTGCTGCAGTCCGAACAGGAAAGAGGTTGACGAGCAGGGGAATTAGTGGGCAGAAACCAGAAAACATACGTACACTAACAGCCATTATCTTTTTATTAAAATATTAAAGCATTTATTTTTTTCATTTTCATCATCAGTTAGGGCATGGGCACCATCAAAAACATGCTCTTTAGTCAAGTGCGGAATGATTTTTCAACAGATCTGTGCTTCAGATGGATTCCAACTGGGCAACAGCAGTGAGGCACATCATTAATGTCTGCAGCTGTATGACAGTGAAACAGACTGTGCATTCCAATCAATAACTGGCGTCTGCTAGTGAAACCATTTAACGGAGTAGGGATCTTCATGGATTGCATATTGTCTTGGCAAATTCATTTTGATCATCTCAAATGTACATGCTAAAATGTAAAAAAAAAAAAAAAGAAAAAGAAAGAAAGCAAAAAAGAAAGAAAGCTTTTGATTGGTCTGTGGCAAAACCTTGAACAGGGTCAGTGTAAGTGCATTCAGCAGGTATATCTCTGCCACAGACACACAGAGAGAAGACAGAGCCATGCTGACAGCAGGTTCTAAATAAATATAATCTAAAAATGTGAGCAACTTCAAATACTTATCTCTGTCCATTACCCTATTAGTCATACAGGGTGAGGAGGTGGAGCTTTTCTAGTTTGACCATAACCAGCAGGCACATCTCAAACAAAACCTTTTCCTCATACAGTGCACTACTTCTGGTCAAAGCCAAGGTACTGTATTTACGGGGAACAGGGTACGATTTTAGATGGAGTTCCGCTCCTCCTTCATACATCCACAGTCTGTTGTGATTCCTCCTCCACCTGGATCTCAGAGTTCACCTGTCCCGCCGCTGACACCCGCACCACCCGGATCTCCACTCCTGCCTCCGTCAGTCTCTGCACATCCTCCTCACACATCTCCGTCACCTCTTCCACCACCATGTCCGTTTCCTCCATGACTACCACGTCTACGGGCTCCACGCTAACATGCTCCACCCTCATCCCGTCCTCCAGTAAGAGGGTCTCTCTCTCGCCTCCCTCCTCCCCGGCCACTTCCTCTTGCGTTGCCATGGCACCGATGTCCAGTTCCTGGGTCATCAGCGTGTCGTCTGTGACACTGTGCAGTTCGCGGAGGTGTCGGCGCAGGTCGTGGGGCTGGGTGAACCAGATGTCACACATGGTGCAGTGGTTGGGCTTCTCTCCTGTGTGGGTCGTCAGGTGGTCTTTAAAAAGCTCCCAGCTGTTGAACACACTGCTGCACACCTAGAGAGAGAGATCATTTTAAAACCTCAGCAAGTGCACTAGTCAAGGGTGTGACCGGCACAACATCAGCACAAAAACAGTACATTTTGACTCCTGATTAAAATCAGGGAAAAAAGGGACTGTTCTCCGTACCTGACATTCGTAGACTTTTTTGCGTCCCTTCTTGGCCCCGGCGCCGTTTTGACAGGCAGCCATGTGACATTTCAATGTGCTGTTCCTGGCAAAGCGCTCATGGCAGTCTGGACACTCAAACGGCTTCTCACCTACACACAGGGACCAAAAAAAACGAATTGCATCCAACGCATAACTCAGGAGATCCTATTGAGGTGGTTGCATTCACATGAACAGGTCACACGGTCATCAATGCACATGATCATAGTCATAGAGGAGAGAAAAAAAAGGTGTCGTTGAAGTGAAGTCTTGTTCATAAGTGCAACGAAATGCTGTGGATGCCGTTTTAGCCTGCCCAGGAACTACAAATGAACACTAGCTATAGTTAACTCGGGCACTTTGACACAGATAAACTTGAACCCCTAAATCACGTGTCAAACTTGGAGGGCCGAGTGTCTGCGGGTTTTTACTCCACCCTTGTACGTGACTGATGAATCAAGGTCGCTAATTAGTAAGGAACTCCCCTCACCTGGTTGCCTAGGTCTTAATTGAAAGGAAAAACCAAAAATCCGCAGACACTTGGCCCTCCATGGAATGAGTTTGACACCCCTACCCTAAATGAATCCCTCTGGGTACTATCATTCTCACCGGTGTGTTTACGTAAGTGCTCCTTGAAGTGTCCAAAGTGGTCAAACTGCTTGTCACAGTAATCACACACGTGTATCTTCTTCTTCTGGGACTGGCTGCGCGACAGCTCCTCTGCCTCGTAATGTAACGTGTTCAGGTGCTGTTTCAGCGCCGCCTCCCGCATGTACGCCTTACCGCAGTGGCAACACACATGCGGCTTGTCCAGGGCGGCCACGTGCGCGCGCATGTGCTGTTTGAGGTGGTAGTAGAGGCGGAAGCTGCGGTCACATTTGCTGCAGCGGAACATCTTGTCCAGCTGAGAGATCTGGACCTCGACCACCTCCAGGCCATCAAGAGTCTTGGGAGCTGTCACTGTCTCCTCCTGAGACACCACCTCCTGGATCACACACACGCGCACACACACGCACACACACACAATGACTTGTTTTAATAAGAAAGATTGGAAATGTCACCAAAATAATAGTCTCCTTATAATATTAAAATGAATGCTTTGAATCAAGGTTGGTCACTGTCCAAGTGTGTGTGTTTTTTACATGCGCATTAGAAAAGACTGAGTGCTTTGTTCACCTCCTCCAGTCCTTCCTTCTTCAGCACGTGCAGCATTGGCCCCCTCTGCTGGTACTTGCTGGTGATGTCAGCGAGCAGTGCCAGGGCCGAGTCGTCCGAGGCAGCCTGGGCGTTCCGAGCAGCATCCACCACCTCCTCCATACCAGTCTCCTCCACCTCGATGGCCCCCTCCCCGATCTCCACCTCAATCAGCCCCTGCAAGGACAGACTGGGGTCAGCACAGCAACACATATTGGGAGGAAAGGACCGAGGATTAGGATAATGATGAGGGTTTGGGACACTTTTTTAGAACTTTATGCAGGTCATAATTCTATGTCATAATAACTCAACCATAATGTGTCACTGTAGACCTCTAACCTGCTCCCCCACCACTGACGGAAGAGTCTCCGTGATCACGCTAAAAGTCTCAGCTGGCTTCCTCTTTTTGGTCTTGCTCTTCCCCGCCGCCAGGGCCTGGGACGGACTGAAGGGAGTGCTATGGAGAGAGAGGGTTTTATTCCATCAAAGTGCTCTACGTTCAAATACACAGGGATAAAATATCAGTTAACAAAAAAAGATGACAACCAATCAAGACAACACCAAAAAGGGACTAGCCTATATTGGTAGTAAGGGACTATAAGTAGTACGGGGCTATATTAGTAGTAAGGGGGTCCAGATGTTCTAATGGCAGGCTAACCTGTTGTTGAGGGCCTTGATGGCCTCCTGCATCTGGAGGTACTCTGCTGCCTTCCACACGTCATTGATCTCCTCTGGCCCATTGACGGCAAGTGTAGCCGTGTACGTAAACTCCATCAGATGGCGGAAGGCTGAGTTACTCACTCCTGGAGAACAAACACAGAGCATTGATGGGTGTACCGGGTTAGCATGTGATAAGTCTTGTTTTTTGCTTTTCTCTGGGGCTATAGAGCTCTTTCTGCTATTGTTTATTTTCTTGATATGACAGTAAGACAGAGGATGTGTCATTGGTTCAGCAGTACCCGGGTTTCTGCGCCGGACAACATGACCAGGAAGATTTTAATTTACTGGCCAATAGAACATGACATAGCGGTGGGTCCAATAGGGAAGTAAATAGAAATACACATGCCAAAATTATATAATTACTCCTGTCTATATAGAAATAAATAAAATACTTAACCAGAAATCATGACTTAGCCAAAGAGGAAACGAGGATCATTATACTTTTTTATAGCTGTGGATTGTTTCAAATCACAAGCTTGTTGGTTTCAAATCACAAGCTCGTAGGTCTATGCCTATTTGGGAAGCCGGCAATTTGGGCAGCGCGCGTGGCAATAGGCCTAGCTGATTATTGAGTAGCGGCTGTCAGTGAAAAGCATCTAAAATATGTTTGAAGATAATGCATCTTGAGTATAATTTTCAAATGTTGAGTGAAGAAGAGGGGTGTGTGGCAAAGATACTGTATAGGCGAGACTCTCTCCAGAACGGCTTAGCTGTCTCCCATCGATTCTTGCGCATTCATTGTTTCATTGTGTGAATTGTTTTCCCTTAGATCATTTTTTTGATCAATTCCCCATTACATATGTCACCAGTAGTAAATGTACCTTTAATCCCCGCCATTTGGTTACATTCATTTCTGTTAATGCATGTATTCAGTCGTCATTTATCGTTCTCATTCTCGGAGTAAAAACGTTGTTTGCAGAGTTCACAAACTGCTACACTTGTGAGAAACAAGTTTTGGTTTATTTCATAACCATCATTTACGAGATTTGTCAATTTTTTCATAGTTGTTTGGAGTGCTCCATGAGAACAATGAAATATAGGAAAATAATTTTTGTTTTTTTAAACATCCATTGCGAATGATAATATATTAAAACTATAGTCCCTCACAGTAAGCTATCTGAACAATCTTTACAACAATCTCCCCCTCGATAACCACCAATCCTCAGTGTGAAAGAGCAATGGAAGTTATAGGCCTACTGCGGCATTGGCCTATAGGCTATGAGTTCCATGCGCTAATTTCTTTAGCCGCCAACGGACCAAGGTGTATCAATGTGTCCATATGGCAGATGCTGGTGACTAGTCACATTAGTTTATTTTTTATATATTTTTTTTTAATATATAACTCATTCTAATTCAGATTTTTATGATAATGCGCATATGAAAATCATAACTGGCACGCAGAACAGTAGAAATGGTAGGACAAATTGTAAGCATCCCCAAACTTGAAACTCACACACATTGGCTATGAAATAATTGCCTCCACATTTCCATGGTCGGATTTTGCTGATAGGCTACTTTGAAACAATGCAAGACATGCCTCATAATAGGAAATAAAACATTCACGTTTCAAACAATTAAGTATGTTTTCAAAATGTATACTGCCTCCAGTTCACATTGTAAAGTGGTGGGTGACTCGCTGATAGCCTGCACTTGAATTGTGAATGGGAGGCGCGCTTTAATTACCAGCTGAGAAATAAAAATAGTAGCTCTTTTTAATCCTGCACCAAAACTGTTTTTTAACACACAATTGCATTTTGAACTGTTGTGCAATGAATGGCTTATAAAAGCACGTTTACTCCAGCAGCAACCAGCTGAGGAGCTGCAGGAGAAATACTGCTCAAAATAGGCTCTATATGCTGTCCGCGTGTGATAGTTGTTTTGGATAAGATGCATGATGACTAATGAAAATACACACAGGCCAATTTAATTCCACTAAATTATGTACATGGACCTATAAGCATGGCGGTGAAATGTATTTCCAATCGACAGATACCTCCATAAATTAATAAAAAGCATTATTTTGCACAACTTTTTGGCCTGCAACAGTTTATTTTATTTTATAAAAAATAAATATATTAAAAAACGCTTTTGGCGGCTAACGGAAACCCTGAGCAATACACACCTTCAATCTCCACTAGTGGCTCCTGTGTGAAGTCCTGGAAGAACTTGTGGAAGAACTGACTGCATGCTGCCAACACTGCCTTATGAGCCCTGAACTGGTGCCCTACGGACCAGAGTAAGTTGAGCCCATAAATGGTACAGCACAGAACATAATTAAATTGAATACTTCATACAAAGTGGACACTTGTCTTGAACACAATGATAGTGAAACAGAAATGGTTTAATCTGAAGAAAATATACAGCCTTAATAAACTGCACCTCCACTTTCTGCAAAACAACAAGCATCATTGAGGATGAGCTTACCATCCACAATGAGAGTGATGTCTGTGAACTGGTCCAACTGTCTCTGTTCATTCAGTTTGTCCAGCATGACTTTATAGAGGGCTGGGAACTCACTGCCACAATCCACCTCGCCCTCGTCTGCCATGGCTCAGCCACTCACCTAGGCACAAGGAAGAAATCCACGCAAAGATGGCACACTGTACAGATGATCACATCACCAGTAATGGTCTGTGTCTGTCTGTGTCTGTACAGTTACATGTGGGAAAACAAGTTTGTTAAATATGACCAACATGCTCACAGCATGATGGACAGTACTGTGATTTCAACATTTTGATTTCAACAAAAACATATTCATTGGGCATTTTGTAGCCTAATGAATATATGTTCATCATTATCTGCCAATGTGGGTTTATGTGAGGGAAAATAACGCTATGACGGACTGATTTCTCAACATTGCATTATCAATGCCATCTGGGATCCTTGGGACGTCCATACCCTAACCACATAGCTACCTAACCACGTCCCAAGGATTCCCGATACTTCATGATGGTCCGTGCTATCATAAAAAAAAAACGCGTCAATCTCATGTATTATCCAAGAGAATAGTACCAATGCAAAGGAAAGAGGTCAAATTCAGCCAATAAAGCGTTTGACAGCAACGATAATCGCATTACGTTGGCCAATGGCAATGGAAGACAGTGGGCGCGATCGACATTGCAGTATACTTTAAAGGCGAGGCAGATCTACAAATCACCTCTGTTCATAAATAACTACTCAATATTACTTGTAGGTTAGTCCGTCAGTCAATTTACCCATGATACATCACGGTTTTGATACTCTCAACACTGCTAATGTAGGTCGCTAGCTAAATCGCTTAGTTACAGCGGAAGGCCTCTAGCTCTACTCTGGCTATAATTCAGGCCGCAAAATCAAACTAACGTTCAACATTTAATCATAATGTGTATCTAATCATACCAACGCTTTATGATACAGAATCCCGTTAACATTAGCTAGGTAATCATTTCAAATAGGCCCGTGAAGGCTCGCCATGTCGAGTTTGACCATCGCCATTACGTCATCAAATCGCGCATTAAAATACACTTTTTCCGGAGACATTTCCCAATTTAGACCTCATTTGGCCGAAATATTTCAACTCATGCATCAGAAAACATACCTCAAGTTAGGTTCCGCAGCTTTAATGAGTTGTTTTTGCGTATATATCTCTCCCAACTCCAGCAGCGTTGCTCTACTTTCGTTTGTCTAAAAAGGGCGGTCACTCAATCGGGCCTCAGATTCCCGCAAGCCACTGCAAACACCAGAGGACGCCGAGGAGTGTTGCTAGGCAACATATGGCCTTCCCCTTTCGATTCTCTCCATTTTGGTTGTCAATAGTTAACACCAAAGATTGCCTATTATATTGACAAGATAATCGACAAACCTCGCTAATAATGAAAAATACGTCCTCAAAGATGGAAGGCAGGCAGGAGGAAGCAATTTCAAGTGGGACCTATCTAGACAATGAGAGGGCAGATACACGTGTGAAAAACAGTTAACTGAGATATAGATTTTTATTTAACTAGGCAAGTCAGTTAAGAACAAATTCTTATTTACAATGACGGCCTGGCAAAAGGCCTCCTGTGGGGACGGGGCCTGGGATATAAAATAAAAATACAATGTAAATATAGGACAATACACACATCACAACAAGAGATACAACACAACACTACATAAAGAGAGACCGAAGACAACAACATAGCAAGGCAACAACATAGCAAGGCAACAACACATGACAACACAGCATGGTAGCAACACAACATGACAACAACATGGTAGCAACACAACATGGTACAAACATTGTGCACAGTCAACAGCACAAAGGGCAAGAAGGTAGAGACAACAATACATCACACAAAGCAGCCACAACTGTCAGTAAGAGTGTCCATGTTTGAGTCTTTGAAGGAAGAGATTGAGATGAAAGTGTCCAGTTTGAGTGTTTGTTGCAGCTCGTTCCAGTCTTTAGCTGCAGCGAACTGAAAAGAGGAGCGACCCAGGGATGTGTGTGCTTTGGGGACCTTTAACAGAATGTGACTGGCAGAATGGGTGTTGTATGTGGAGGATGAGGGCTGCAGTAGATATCTCAGATAGGGGGGAGTGAGGCCTAAGAGGGTTTTATAAATAAGCATCAACCAGTGGGTCTTGCGACAGGTATACAGAGATTACCAGTTTACAGAGGAGTATAAAGTGCAGTGATGTGTCCTATAAGGAGCATTGGTGGCAAATCTGATGGCCGAATAGTAAACAACATCTAGCCGCTCGAGAGCACCCTTACCTGCCGATCTATAATTTATGTCTCCGTAATCTAGCATGGGTTGGATGGTCATCTGAATCAGGGTTAGTTTGGCAGCTGGGGTGAAAGAGAAGCGATTACGATAGAGGAAACCAAGTCTAGATTTAACTTTAGCCTGCAGCTTTGATATGTGCTGAGAGAAGAACAGTGCACCGTCTAGCCATACTCCCAAGTACTTGTATGAGGTGACTACCTCAAGCTCTAAACTCTCAGAGGTAGTAATAACACCTGTGGGAGGTGGTGCATTCTTCTCACCAAACCACATTACCTTTGTTTTGGAGGTGTTCAGAAAAAGGTTAAGGGTAGAGAAAGCTTGTTGGACACTAAGAACACTTTGTTGTAGAGCATTTAACACAAACTCTGGGGAGTGGCCAGCTGCGTATAAGACTGTATCATCTGCATATAAATGGATGAGTGAGCTTCCTACAGCCTGAGCTATGTTGTTGATGTTTTCTGAGAAGAGCGTGGGGCCTAGGATCGAGCCTTGGGGTACTCCCTTGGTGACAGGCATTGGCTTAGACAGCAGATTTTCTGATTTTATAGACTGCACTCTTTGAGAGAGGTAGTTAGCAAACCAGGCCAAAGACCCCTCAGAGACACCAATACTCCTTAGCTGGCCCACAAGAATGGAATGATCTACTGTATCAAAAGCTTTGGCCAAGTCAATAAAAATAGCAGCACAATATTGCTTAGAATCAAGGGCAATGGTGACATTGAGGACCTTTAAGGTTGCAGTGACACATTCATAACCTAAGCGGAAACCAGATTGCATACCCAAGAGAATAATATAGACATCAAGAAAGCCAATCAGTTGATTATTGACAAGTTTTTCCAACACTTTTGATAAACAGGGCAAAATAGAAATAGGCCTATAACAGTTAGGATCAGCTTGATCTCCCCCTTTAAATAAAGGATGAACTGTGGCTACCTTCCAAGCAATGGGAACCTCCCCAGAAAGAGAGACAGGCTTGGCGATGATCGGGGCAGCAACCTTGAAGAAGAAAGGGTCTAAACCATCTGACCCAGATGGTTTTTTGGGGTCAAGTTTAAGGAGCTCCTTTAGCACCTCAGACTCAGTGACTGCCTGCAGGGAGAAACTTTGTAGTGGGACAGGGTAAAAAGAGGGAGAAGTATTGGGGATAGTCGCATAAGAAGGGATGGGAGATGAGGAAATGTTGGACAGGCAACGAGGTATGGCTGAGTCAAATAGGAATCCTGACTTAATGAAGTGGTGATTAAAATGCTCAGCCATGTGCTTGTTGTCAGTAACAACCACATCATCAGAATTAAGGGACATGGGCAGCTGTGAGGAGGTGGGTTTATTCTCCAGGTCTTTGACCGTTTTCCAGAACTTCTTGGAGTTAGACCCACAGAGAGAGAACTGCTCCTTAAAGTAACTAACTTTGGCTTTCCGGATAGCCTGAGTGCCTGAGAGTATATGTGTGCTGAGCCTTTCGCCAAATGCAATTCTTGAGGTGGAGTAACTCTGCCAGATCACGGTCGTACCAGGGGCTGAACCTGTTTTTAATTCTAATTTTCTTTATGGGGGCGTGTTTGTTAACAATACCACTGAAAATATCAAAAAAGAAGGTCCAAGTGTCTTTGAAACGGGGTTCAAGCTGATTCTATACCATTTTACAGAGGCCAGGTCAAGAAGGAAGGCTTGCTCATTTAAGTTTTTTAGCAAGCGTCTATGACAAATCAGGACAGGTCGTTTCACTGAGCAGCCATTACGAACACAGGCTGTAAAACAGTGATCACTAAGGTCATTACAGAAAACACCAGACTGATACCTATCAGGATTAATTGTGAGGATAACATCGAGGAGAGTAGCCTTTTCTGGGTGTTTGGAGTCATATCTTGTGGGATTGGTGATAATCTGAGAAAGATTTAGGGAGTCCCATTGCTTTAGGACTTGGTCAGGTGGTTTAAGCATGTCCCCGTTTAGGTCACCTAGCAGGACAAATTCAGACTTAGTTTAAGGGGCCAGGAGAGAACTTAGGGCAGGTAGGGTACGAGCCGGTGCTGATGGAGGACGATAGCACCCAGCAACAGTCAACAAAGAGCTATTTGAAAGTTTAATGCTTAAAACCAGCAATCAAATTGTTTGGGGACAGACTTGGTGGAGACCACCGAGCACTAAAGGTGGTCCTTGGTTAAGATTGCCACTCCCTCACCTTTGGAAGATCCGTCTTGCCGAAAAAGGTTATAACCAGAAAGGTTAACATTAGTATTCAAAACACTCTTTCTTAACCACGTCTCAGTAATGACCAACACATCTGGATTGGAGCTGTGAACCCACACTTTCAATTGATCCATTTTAGGTAATAAGCTTCTAGTGTTAACGTGCTGAAAACCCATGCTTTTACGAGAGTAGAAGCAGATATCAGAGCACAAGTCAGAATTAGGGCTAGCAACTGTAGATGGGCCAGGGTGTACATGCACATTTCCAGATATCATCAACAGTAATACAATCAAGGCACGGCTTAGTACAGGGAGAGCTCTGCAGTGCTGATTTATGACCTCTGAATGTGCATCAGATGGCAACAAGATCATATTGTACAGAAAAATCAGGTAACATGTATAAAAAGCCAGCGAGAGGTGGTTAGAATAGGATGGGAGGCCAAAAGTCTGTAACCAATAGAGAATCAGAGTCCCGATGCCAGTGAATATGGTATTTGAACAGCAGGAGGGGGCTTTAGAGGATGCTTCAAAGACTCCTGACACTTGTTGGGCCCAAAGGCCTTTTACTTAACACCTTAGTGCTAATTGAATTTGTATCTGGTTCAGTTCCAGGTTGGAATGGTGTCCTCAGGTCTCTGCTGTTTGTTGGCTAGAGCACCCTCCGGAAAGCTTGGAAAAATAAAACCTTGGAAGCAGTAATCTCTCCGGTTAATTTTGGTCAAAATTAGGTTGTAGGTTTGGAGTTTTGATCTGGAGCTTTGGAGGGTAGCATCCTGCATATGTACCTGCCGAAAAATGCAAGTTTATCTAACTCGGCCATATTGGCACTTCCCAGTAGGCACAATCAGTTTTCCATAGGAATTAATTCAATTCTACAGTATTTAATTTAACTGTTTCAAGGACAAAATTACATATATTTAAGTATTTTGTTGTTGTAGTGGGGACAGTAACATTAGTAATCTCCAAAAATTATACTTCATATATTACAAAATATTTTTTACACCGGTGTGGGAGTGCCAAGATGGAATATGTAAATAATTTAATTTGACTTTGTGACTGTGTTAACTAGTGACAACCCTGAATTCTAGCAGTAGCTCACCAGCTTGGTTACCTTTAGTTGGTTCAGCCATTCCTATGGGGGAAATAAATGGGGAAAGAATGAGGTTTTGGGATAAATGCTGAAAATAAGGTTTGAGATGAACACAGGCTTAGGGGATCTTGTACATTTTGTTATATGAGATAATATCATTCAGTTAACATGTCCTTTATGAATTATGAAACCTTTGTGCTTTATGCGCATGTTTTTATTTACGTAAATGCTTAAAAATTCACAAAAAGTGGCGTTAGCTAATGTTTTATTTTATTTTTATTTAACCTTTATTTTATACTGAGACAATACTGTACTGTATACTGTATTGCAGAAAATACAGACATCAAAATATAAATACAAAATACAGCTTTCTGAATTGCCCTAGAGGCACCAGAACATAAAATGTAAGAACATTTCGAAGATTGTTCCACAAAAAAGGTGCAAGAAAACTAAAGGTGGATTTGCCTAACTCAGTAGAGACCCAAGGAGTTTCCAGAGTTAGCCATCCCTGATGCCGGGTGTGGTAACTCATATGTCTAAAGTTTAGTAATGATGTTAGGTACAGTGGGACTTTTTGTAAAAGGGTTTTTATAAATGAAAACATAACAATATATTATCCTATGTGACATCAGAAAGTGGCAACAAACTTTCTGGTAGAGAATGCAGTAAATTTGTACAAAAATTGTTGCCCGTAATAAAGTGCAGTGCGCTATGATTAACTGCATCTAACGGTGAGAGCTGCGTTCATATTGATGTCGCCATAGTCTAGGACTGATAGGAACATCGACTGAATAATCTGCTTTCTACAGTTTAGCGAAAGGCAGGACCTATTTCTACAGAAGAAGCTCATTTTTATTAACTAACTCATCAATATGCTTTTTAAAAGACAGCTTTTCATCTATCCAGATGCCCAGATGTTTGTTAGCACGGACACGATCAATATGGATAGCTGTCTGAGTAGCTGTCTGAATCTCACGGGACCCTTATGATCACTCGGCTAAGCATGCCTCTCATTAATGTCAATATGCCTTGTCCATTGCTGTTCTGGTTAGTGTTTATTGGCTTATTTCACTGTAGAGCCTCTAGTCCTGCTCATTATACCTTACCCAACCTTTCAGTTCCACCACCCACATATGCTATGACATCTTCTGGTTTCAATGATGTTTCTAGAGACAATATCTCTCTCATCATCACTCAATGCCTAGGTTTACCTCCACTGTATTCACATCCTACCATACCTTTGTCTGTACATTATACCTTGAAGCTATTTTATCGCCCCCAGAAACCTGCTCCTTTTACTCTCTATTCTGGACGTCATAGACAACCAATTCTCATAGCTTTTAGCCATATCCTTATCCTACTCCTCCTCTGTTCCTCTGGTGATGTAGAGGTGAATCCAGGCCCTGCAGTGCCTAGCTCCACTCCTATTCCCCAGGCGCTCTCTTTTGATGACTTCTGTAACCATAATAGCCTTGGTTTTATGCATGTTAACATTAGAAGCCTTCTCCCTAAGTTTGTTTTATTCACTGCTTTAGCACACTCTGCCAACCCGGATGTCCTAGCCGTGTCTGAATCCTGGCTTAGGAAGTCCACCAAAAACTCTGAAATCTTCATCCCTAACTACAACATTTTCAGACAAGATAGAACGGCCAAAGGGGGCGGTGTTGCAATCTACTGCAGAGATAGCCTGCAGAGTTCTGTCCTACTAACCAGGTCTGTACCCAAATAATTTGAACTTCTACTTTTAAAAATCCATCTCTCTAAAAACAAGTCTCTCACTGTTGCCGCCTGCTATAGACCACCCTCTGCCCCCAGCTGTGCTCTGGACACCATATGTGAACTGATTGCCCCCCATCTATCTTCAGAGCTCGTGCTGCTAGGTGACCTAAACTGGGACATGTTTAACACCCCAGCCATCCTACAATCTAAACTTCATGCCCTCAATCTCACACAAATTATCAATGAACCTACCAGGTACCACCCCAAAGCCGTAAACACGGGCACCCTGAAAGATATCATCCTAACCAACTTGCCCTCTAAATACACCTCTGCTGTTTTCAACCAAGATCTCAGTGATCACTGCCTCATTGCCTGCATCCGTAATGGGTCAGCGGTCAAACGACCTCCACTCATCACTGTCAAACGCTCCTTGAAACATTTCAGCGAGCAAGCCTTTCTAATCTACCTGGCCCGAGTATCCTGGAAGGATATTGACCTCATCCCGTCAGTAGAGGATGCCTGGTTATTTAAAAAAAAATACCTTCCTCACCATCTTAAATAAGCATACCCCATTCAAGAAATGTAGAACCAGGAACATATATAGCCCTTGGTTCTCTCCAGACCTGACTGCCCTTAACCAACACAAAAACATCCTGTGGCATTCTGCATTAGCATTGAACAGCCCCCGTGATATGCAACTTTTCAGGGAAGCTAGAAACCAATATACACAGGCAGTTAGAAAAGCCAAGGCTAGCTTTTTCAAGCAGAAATTTGCTTCCTGCAACACAAACTCAAAAAAGTTCTGGGACACTGGAAAGTCCATGGAGAATAAGAACACCTCCTCCCAGCTGCCCATTGCACTGAGGATAGGAAACTCTGTCACCTCCGATAAATCCACTATAATTGAGAATTTCAATAAGCATTTTTCTACGGCTGGCCATGCTTTCCACCTGGCTACCCCTACCGCGGTCAACAGCACTGCACCCCCCACAGCTACTCGCCCAAGCCTTCCCCATTTCTCCTTCTCCCAAATCCAGTAAGCTGATGTTCTGAAAGAGCTGAAAAATCTGGACCCCTACAAATCAGCCGGGCTAGAAAATCTGGACCCTTTATTTCTAAAATTATCTGCCGAAATTGTTGCAACCCCTATTACTAGCCTGTTCAACCTCTCTTTCGTGTCATCTGAGATTCCAAAAGATTGGAAAGCAGCTGCTGTCATCCCCCTCTTCAAAGGAGGGGACACTCTTGACCCAAACTGCTACAGACCTATATCTATCCTACCCTGCCTTTCTAAGGTCTTCGAAAGCCAGGTCAACAAACAGATTACCGACCATTTCGAATCCCACCGCACCTTCTCTGCTATGCAATCTGGTTTCAGAGCTGGTCATGGGTGCACCTCAGCCACGCTCAAGGTCCTAAACGAAATTGTAACCGCCATCGATAAGAAACAATACTGTGCTGCCGTATTCATTGACCTGGCCAAGGCTTTTGACTCTGTCAATCACCACATCCTCATCGGCAGACTCATAACCTTGGTTTCTCAAATGATTGCCTCGCCTGGTTGACCAACTACTTCTCTGATAGAGTTCAATGTGTCAAATCGGATGGCCTTTTGTCCGGGCCTCTGGTAGTCTCTATGAAGGTGCCACAGGGTTCAATTCTTGGGCCAACTATTTTTTCTGTATACATCAATGATGTCGATCTTGCTGCTGGTGAGTCTCTGATCCACCTCTACGCAGACGACACCATTCTGTATACTTCTGGCCCTTCTTTGGACCCTGTGTTAACAACCCTCCAGACGAGCTTCAATGCCATACAACTCTCCTTCCGTGGCCTCCAACTGCTCTTAAATACAAGTAAAACTAAATGCATGCTCTTCAACCGATTGCTGCCCGCACCTGCCCGCCCGTCCAGCATCACTACTCTGGACGGTTCTGACTTAGAATATGTGGACAACTACAAATACCTAGGTGTCTGGTTAGACTGTAAGCTCTCCTTCCAGACTCACATCAAACATCTCCAATCCAAAGTTACATCTAGAATTGGCTTCTTATTTCGCAAGAAAGCATCCTTCACTCATGCTGCCAAACATACCCTCGTAAAACTGACCATCCTACCGATCCTCGACTTCAGCAATGTCATTTACAAAATAGCCTCCAATACCCTACTCAATAAACTGGATGCAGTCTATCACAGTGCCATCTGTTTTGTCACCAAAGCCCCATATACTACCCACCACTGCGATCTGCACGCTCTCGTTGGCTGGCCTTCGCTTCATACTCGTTGCAAAACCCACTGGCTCCAGGTCATCTACAAGACCCTGCTAGGTAAAGTCCCGCCTTATCTCAGCTCACTGGTCACCATAGCAGCACCCACCTGTAGCACGCGCTCCAGCGTGCTATAGTCACCCCCAAAGCCAGTTCTTCCTTTGGCCGTCTCTCCTTCCAGTTCTCTGCTGCCAATGATTGGAACAAACTACAAAAATCTCTGAAACTGGAAACACTTATCTCCCTCACTAGCTTTAAGCACCAGTTGTCAGAGCAGCTCACAGATCACTGCACTTGTACATAGCCCATCTATAATTTAGCCCAAACAACTACTTCTTCCCCTACTGTATTTATTTATTTATGTATTTTGCTCCTTTGCACCCCATTATTTCTATTTCTACTTTGCACTTTTTTCCACTACAAATCTACCATTCCAGTATTTTACTTGCTATATTGTATTTACTTTGCCACCATGGCCTTTTTTGCCTTTACCTCTCTTAACTCACCTCATTTGCTCACATTGTATATAGACTTATTTTTCTACTGTATTATTGACTGTATGTTTGTTTTACTCCATGTGTAACTCTGTGTTGTTGTATGTGTCAAACTGCTTTGCTTTATCTTGGCCAGGTTGCAATTGGAAATGAGAACTTGTTCTCAACTTGCCTACCTGGTTAAATAAAGGTGAAATAAAAAATCAAATAAAATGGACACTCTCCAAGTACGTATGCTTAAATCATCAGACTTATTTTTATGCTCTCTAAAGAACAACATATACTTAGTTTTACCTGCATTCAATACTAATTTCAGGTTAATAAAGTTTTTCTGTAACATAATGAAGGCAGACCGTAGTTCAGATAGAGCCTGTTCAACCATGGGGGCAATAGCATACACAACAGTATCATCGGCATACAAGTGCAGGTTACATATTTTGACAGACAAGTCGATATTGTCAATGTAAACAGTAAAAAGTTCAGTACCCAGAATTAACCACTGCAGGACACCTTTCGTAATATCCAGGAAACCTGATTTAACACCATCAGTAGATATACAGTACATTGAGTTCTATCTGTCAAGTAATTTTTAAACCAGTTACAAGTGGATTATTTATCTTTAGGCTCAGCTAATGGTATATGTATAAAACATTTATAGATCTAACTTAATGAGATTATATATAACACTTTTAATAAATGCCTCAATATTAGATCAACTTACCTCAGAGTAACTTAACATTTTTAGATAATCAAGAGTAGTGGCAGGCAGGAAAAGTGTTTGACTTTTTTTGTGACATACAGTAGGTCAGAGGTCACCTTCGAGTGTACTCCAGTGGCACCCTTATGTTTTCTAGTGTCCAGGTGAGCCTCCCCTGGCTTATTGGGTTCACCTGGTGTATGACTATTTAGGTCCTCAGTGGACTGGGCCGGTTGCACAGGTCTCTTGTTTTGTGTCGTGTCTTTGGCTATGCCGGATTAAGTGATATGACATGCTATTCTATAAAATCCTTTCTCTGTAATTAATATTACCTGATTGAACTAATCATGTAAATGTAATTAACTACAAAGTCGGGGCACCACGGAATGTTTATAGAGCTGTTATCTTCCGAATAAACTCTTAAAGACCTAGTAATATTTTACATCAATAGCAGTCAATATTAATCGTCACCTTATTTTCAGTCTCTTATGAAAGTTGTAAATTCTTGGTTATCTTCACGAACCCTGGCTAACAAGTTGAATCAGCAATACAAAATTGGGTTTAATTATTTATTTACCAACTACCTAACTAATCACACAGAATTACATATACACAGAATACAAATTATGTCATACAGAAAACGTCCCTGGTGGACGGAACCTGTATGAGGCTTGTTACACAAAGAGAGGGGGTTGGGCTTGAATGAAAGCGCGGGAAGACTGAGGAACAAAGGAAGCAGCTATGCTATCATAAATACAGTATCTTATGCATTCTAAATTACCGCCCATTTGGAAAAGGAAAATGCAATAAATATTTACTCTGAGCTGCGCTTCGGTAGGTTGGTCGTAGATGCTGGCCGTGTTGGCCAACAGAGATCTTCCTGTCCTCGGAAGAATGTCTCTGGTGGTAAACTGGATACTTTGTTGTATCTTCGTTGTGTGTTAGACCGGATACGTCGTCCGTCCTTTCCTTGCCCACGTTTACAGCGGCCGCTGCTAACTCAATGGCTAGGAAGTATCACTTCTGTAGTGAATAAGAGTTCAAAGTTCATACCATTCACAACCAAAGCTCACGCTGAGGTTGGCTTAGTTCTGTACTTGACAGGTTAGTCCTTTTAACGCAGAGGCTGCAGACCTCACGTACCCGGAACAGGCTGGTTTCATTTTCGTCACTGGCTTATATAGTGGAGAGGGAGGAGGGTGTGTTTCATCGTTTATAACCCATGTCTTTTCACAGGGGCGGGCCACTGATTGAGTAGGGCTCTTTCCTTATGAAAACCCAATTCTCTCAATTGGAAGCTAAAATTACATTTAATCTCCTAACAAACAGTTTCAATATCAAACATTTAAATTGCACAACAATTCCATGTGAATCTGTACAGTTTATGTCGTCCTGTCATCAGTCGTAATGTCTCAGATGACAACCGAACTGACATCCATACTCATTAAGTACCTGGTATATTTCCAACTGGTTCTATTACCGAAATATGGTTCCTTTCCCCCCACTTGTTTGATGTTCCCAGACTCTCTATATTTAACAAAGGCTATTCTAGAGTCCTTCAGTAGGGTCAGAGAGAGAGGGGAAGGGAGAAAGGTATTTATGGGGGGTCATAAACCTTACCCACAGGCCAACGTCATGACATTTGTTTAGTGATTCATGTGGCAGTGTGTTGTTGTTTTTGCTGTTTAAGCGGCAGTAAATGTTCTGGATTTGTCCTCACCTCTGCCTGCTGTGTTTCTCTGCTCCTCGGTCCAAGTTTGTATGAGACTTATTGTCACAGTAAGTGGTTTCTGTGAGAATTACAGGGTGGAAAGTTAGCCTGCAGGGGGGGGGGGGCTAGTTACCCAACGTTACCCGATTATATCATAGAATAAAACGTAGATCACCTAAACCTGTGTTAACCTCAGACCTTGTTTTCTGTGTATATCCCAAAACTCAAATTATTTTCCCCATTGAACCAGAAGTGGAAAATGTTAACTAATTTCTGTTTTTAGGGCTACAAGCTGATGAGCTCTGTAGCGAGGAATAGTAATGGTGTCTTTTTGTAGGCACTAATGGAGGCTAACTCCGCCATGGCTCGTTGGCCAAAGCTTATGGGGAAATTCATGTTTTTTTGTATGGTTTTTGGTATAAATGCTGAAAATAACATATGTTGTAAACACAGGCTTAGGATATCTTATCTTATGTTTGTTCTACTGTATGAGAATCTTTATCGGCTAACATCACTTTTTGTGAATTTGTTAAGCATTTATGTCATCAAAATAAGCACATAAAGGCTTCATAATCATGTTAACAGACTGATATTCTCATAGAACAAAACGTATAAGATATCCTAAGCCTGTGTTAACCTCACATTATTTTTGGTGTGCAGTATATCCCAAAACACCGTTCTTTCCCCATGAATTTCCTGCTTAAAGCAGGTTGATGTTTATTGTCATGAATCTTGCCCTGGAGCCAGAACTAAGCGATTTCTGCTAGATGGGCCAGCTGTCAAAATTGGTTATCTTCAAAATTCATAAAAACAAAAATGAGCTTTTTGGTCATAATTGAAGGTTAGGTTTAGGCATTAGGGTTAGCAGTGTGGTTAAGGTTAGGTTTAAAATCAGCTAGAGACCACTCGCAGAGCTGCCTCCAGGGCAAGATTTGTGACAATAAATGCCTGCCCTTAGCAATGGCCAATGAACCAGAGGCAGAAAATGCTTACTAATTTCCGTTTTTTAGGACTACAAGCTGGTCCGGGGCCTTAGCATTTTTTTTTTGTGGTTTATTTTTACAGGGACAGTGCATATTAATCAACGTTTCTGTAAAAGTGCTGGTTTTAGCCAGCTGGCAAATTTTTAAACTGCAGTCCCTGGGCAGGTTGTGGATAGAAGCATTACATTTGGTACAAACATTCCTTAGGTTTGTAACAAATTGGTTGTGACTAGATAGAGTACATCTGACTGAAAGTGACTTTTCGTAGCCGGTTAAGAGAGCCTTTTAGCTAACTCTTTCCTTAATCTTAACATTAACCTAACTCTCCTAACTGGCTATGTTAATTCTCCTAACCTGCAGGGTAAGTTCTCCTAACCTGCGATAAAAAAGTAACTTCCGGTCATAGCTGTAAATCACCAGGTCAAAACCATTCAAACTTAACCTGGAAGCGAGTTAAATAAAATGGCTGCCATAAAAGCTGGTATCTGACAGATAAAATAGGAACTAATTAAATATTTTCACCAGGAAGCTGAATTCAAAATGGCCACTAATGTAGATGGTAATGAATCCACAGTAATTTTTAAAACACCTTTTAAAGTGACATTTTCATTTAAAAATAATTAAATAAACTACTAATACATCAAATGTCTTAAGTTCTGATTAGTGTAGAAAAGAAAGTACTTAGAGCTCTGGTTCACATGTGCCACAATGGCACAATGTAGTGCATGATAATCCAGAATCCTAGCATCGACACTTCTGAGAACATACATGATCACTTTTTCAGCCACACCTCCGGTGTTCTCTGCAAGCTTTGGCAGCGTCTTAGAAGAGTGTCCACAAAGGAGTCCAGTAATCAATTGTTTTAGCGCATCCAGATATTTCTGGTGAAGGTCACCAGAAAGATTTCAGAATTGTCATGTCATAGACAACACAGCTGGTGTATCTCACAAGCAATGTTAACCAGCAGATTGCTTACAGCTGGACTAAGGTCGGACAGGTTTCCTGGGTAGATTAAGACACAGCGGAGGCGGCAAGAGAAAAAGGTACCCAATACAGGTGTCACGTCCTGGCCAGTATAAGGTTAATTGTTTTTGTAGTTTGGTCAGGGCGTGGCAGAGGCTATTCGTTTTATGTGGTTCGGGGTGGTGTGTTTTGGTGAAGGGTCATTTGGTTTCAGTATTCCGGGGTTTTTGGGCACTGTTTGGTTTTCAGTTATTCTATGTCTAGTCTAGTATGTCTGTTTCCATGTCTGGTTAATTGGGGTTGGGACTCAGTTGAAGGCAGGTGTTGTCTATCTGTCTTTGATTGAGAGTCCCATATATGAGGGTGTGTTTGTGATTTGTGGGTGATTGTGCTGTGTTGAGCTTTGCTTGGCCAGACTGTTTGTAGTTGTTCGTTCGTTCGTTTCTTTGTTATTTTTGTATGTTCATTTTTGAGAGTAATAAAAAATCAAGATGAGCATACACGTACCTGCTGCGTTTTGGTCCTCCTTCACCGACGACAACCGTGACAGAATCACCCACCACTCAAGGACCAAGCAGCAGAGGAAGGAGCAGACGGATTTTGAGTTGGACTGGCGGGAGAAGTGGACTTGGGAGGAAATTCTGGACGGGGCCGGACCTTGGCATCAGGCTGGGGAGTATCGCCGCCCGCAGTGGGAAATAGAGGCAGCCAAGGCAGAGAGGCGGTGGTACGAGGCCAGAGACGCACTGAGGGAGAAGCACGAGAGGCACCCCCAAGAAATCTTTTGGGGGGGGCACACGGGTAGTTTGGCTAGGCGTAGGAAGAGCCGGAAGCCAGCTACCCGTGGTTATATGGAGGAGCGTATGGGGTGGAGAGCGCTATGTTTCGCTGAAAAGCGCACTCTCTCACCCATACGCACGCACAGTCCGGTGCGAGTTATTCCAGCCCCTCGCAGGTGCCATGCTAGAGCGGGCATCCAGCCTGGTAGGAGGATGCCTGCGCAGCGCATCTGGTCGCCGGTACGCCTCCGAGGACCAGGCTACCCAACTCCCGCTCTACGCACGGCTACCATCAGGCCCCTGCACAGCCCAGTCTGCCCTGTACGAGCACCCCGCTCGTACAGGGCTACTAGTTCCATCCAGCCAAGGCGGGTTGTGCGGGAGGTAAGATCTAGACCGGCTGTGCGCCTCCATAGCCCTGGGTTTCCAGCTCCTGTCTCTCGTGCGGACCCGGAAGTGCGTCAACCTAGTCCGACTCGTCCTGTTCCCGCTCCCCGCACTAGCCTGCAAGTGCGTACACCCAGCCTCGCCAGTCAACAGTCGTCGGAGCTGCCCGCCAGTCAACAGTCGTCGGAGCTGCCCGCCAGTCAACAGTCGTCGGAGCTGCCCGCCAGTCAACAGTCGTCGGAGCTGCCCGCCAGTCAAGTCCTCGGAGCTGCCCGCCAGTCAACAGTCGTCGGAGCTGCCCTCCAGTCAACAGTCGTCGGAGCTGCCCGCCAGTCAACAGTCGCCGGAGTGGCCAGACTGCGCTGAACTGCCGGAGGGGCCAGACTGCGCTGAACTGCCGGAGTGGCCAGACTGCGCTGAACTGCCGGAGTGGCCAGACTGCGCTGAACTGCCGGAGTGGCCAGACTGCGCTGAACTGCCGGAGTGGCCAGACTGCGCTGAACTGCCGGAGTGGCCAGACTGCCCCGAACTGCCGGAGTGGCCAGACTGCCCCGAACTGCCGGAGTGGCCAGACTGCCCCGAACTGCCGGAGTGGCCAGACTGCCCCGAACTGCCGGACTGCCCAGACTGCCCCGAGTTGCCAGACTGCCCAGACTGCCCCGAGCTGCCGGACTGCCCAGAGCTGCCGGACTGCCCAGACTGTCCCGAGCTGCCGGACTGCCCAGACTGTCCCGAGCTGCCAGACTGCCCAGACTGTCCCGAGCTGCCAGACTGTCCCGAGCTGCCAGACTGCCCAGACAGCCTGGAACGGCCTGAGCCGGAGCCACCTCCAGAAATAGGTGGGTTGGGGAGGGGGGGTGTAGCACAGTGCCGTCGTTGACGGCAGCCACCCTCCCTTCACTCCCTTTAGTAAGGGGGAATTTTTCTTTTGGGTGTTGCTTGGGGTTATTTTTTGTTAAGGTGCTTCCGGGGTAGCACCTTTAAGGGGGGGGTACTGTCACGTCCTGGCCAGTATAAGGTTAATTGTTTTTGTAGTTTGGTCAGGGCGTGGCAGAGGGTATTCGCTTTATGTGGTTCGGGGTGGTGTGTTTTGGTGAAGGGTCATTTGGTTTAAGTATTCCGGGGTTTTTGGGCACTGTTTGGTTTTCAGTTATTCTATGTCTAGTCTAGTATGTCTGTTTCTATGTCTGGTTAATTGGGGTTGGGACTCTCAGTTGAAGGCAGGTGTTGTCTATCTGCCTTTGATTGAGAGTCCCATATATGAGGGTATGTTTGTGTTTGTGATTTGTGGGTGATTGTGCTGTGTTGAGCTTTGCTTGGCCAGACTGTTTGTAGTTGTTCGTTCGTTCGTTTCTTTGTTATTTTTGTATGTTAATTTTTGAGAGTAATAAAAAATCAAGATGAGCATACACGTACCTGCTGCGTTTTGGTCCTCCTTCACCGACGACAACCGTGACAACAGGGATGAGAAATGCGTTGTACTCCGAATTCTTCCATTATCCCAACCGTTACACAAGAAGATTGAATGACTGCTAGCTTTTCTGGAAAACTGCAGTTTTCATCCTCATGCTAGCAAGCAGTAGCCACAACAGCCATTATGGAGTGGCACGTAGCATTGAACAAAAAAGGGGCTGATTGGCTGATTCTGCCATTCCAAAATGATCAGGGACCCACGATGTAATTCTAATTCCGTTACCGTATGTAAATCCACTTCACCAAAATCTTTTTTTTTAATCTCAAGGCGTCATGTCAAAGCTGACACCCCATTTTCTCTACAGACATCTTTGAATCTTAATTCGGAGCAGATTATTTAAGTGTTTGGAAAACATGGTTGCATAAGAAACTGAGATTTTACCGTAATTCTGTTATCAAACTTTGCATCTGCACAGTTCTTCCACTAAATGCATTTGATTTCATTATTTATTTACTAACTAAATAATAAAACAGAATACACATACACACTTACATGAGACAAAAGTCCCTGGTGTACTGATAAGATATGACTGCTTGTTACACAATGGAGAGCAGGTGGGGAAAGAGAGGGACATTTATCGTGTATACATTGTATAACTATTCTCACATTAATCATATACCTTGCACATGAACCACCGCCTGTCTGGGTAAGAAATGTAATGTATTTATGTGTAGATGTCTTTGTTCGTCTCTCTGTTGCAACCAATCAATCCTTCTATGGGAAGGGCTTGATGGGTGTAAGGCTCTGGTTGTCCACCAGAGGTCACAATGTCCTTAGTTGTCCGTGCCGTCAATGACGCACCAGTGATAGTCTGAGGTGAGCTTCTCGCCTCTTTTCTTCCGTGGGTAGGTAGTCAAAGTTCTAGACCCCTTTACATGCACAACTCTTTACATAGCAGACTGTCAAGGTTTTGGTTTAGTGAGGTTATCATCTTCACCTAATGTTTAGCGTTTAAGAGTTTCTAACCATTTCAACGTGTAGCCACAGCTGCAAGCTTTCTGGTCTGGGAGTTTCAACCATTTGTAATATTTAGCTAACACTTCACGTCTGCTGGTCTGAAGATGTTAATTCTTAGCGAGTCTTTTTAAGCACTCTGGTCGGAAAGGGTGGTTCCGTCACACTAACACGCTCTTCTGGCCTCATTCGGGACGTGGCTTAGTTGATGTGCAACGGACATGAAAAACCATTCTCTTTAGAAAACCAAAATCACATTCCTATCATGACAAAAATTGTTGAATCTTTCTTCATATTACATTAACATCATATTGGATGGAAACTTGAAAGCCAAAGGGGGTTTCCTTCCTAAGTTACAGCTGTTTGGGTGTTATAGTTTTGGCTGCAAAGGCATTCCTTTGGTTGTTACTGAAGAGCAGAGAGAGAGATAGCTAGACCCCCCTTCTGTGGGTCTAGCTATTGTCAGCTATTTGCCAAGCTGATCTTAGGCCTTGTTCCATTGACCGGGAGAGTCATGACACTTTCAATGCAACAGGTCAAACTGACAATGTTTACTGTAGAAGGTGCCTATTCAGCTTGACGAGACACTATCGTCTGATGTGTCTGAAGTATACGACAGATGGCATGTCCCCTAACAAGTTTGTTTTCATGTTTATCAATGATTCTGTCTCTCTCCCTTTGAAAGGATTCCTAAGGCAAGTTAAAGGTACCCAGCAGTTAAAAGGTACCCAGATCCAGCTAAGGGAGCTCCCAAATTAAGTAAAGCCTGGCCATCTTGTTTGTTTTTTACCCTACAATTTTTACTATTTACATGCCAGCACCCACACACAACCCACTTGTTAATGAATATTTGTTAGTGGTTACCCTTTTCGCACGTACCAACAAATGGGTGTGATCATTCTACAGTGCTCCCTGCAGCGTACGTTCAAACCATTGTGATTAGAATGCTTATTTAGAACGTCCAGTTTCGATTGATGCTACAGTCAGAATTTGAGCTAGCTACACTTTTCTTCAAACATTTTGCACAAAGAGTCTATACAAAGTTACAGTACCAGTCAAAAGTGTGGACACACCTACTCATTCAAGGGTTTTTCTTTATTTTTACTATTTTCTACATTGTGGAATAATAGTGAAGATATCAAATCTATGAAATAACACACATAGAATCATGTAGTAACCCAAAAAGTGTTAAACAAATCAAAATATACTTGAGATTCTTCAAAGTAGCCACCCTTTACCTTGATGACAGCTTTGCACTCTCTTGACATTCTCTCAACCAGCTTCATGAGGTAGTCACCTGGAATGCATTTCAATTAACAGGTGTGCCTTTTAATTTGTGGAATTTATTTTTGGAAGATTTTATTATCAGTGTTGGTTGCACACGTCAATTCTCTTGATAAGAATTGTACTGAAAAACCCAATGTAAACCTCATACACAATGTTTGAAATGTTTAAAATTTAAATAAGGTCTGAGGTACAGGGAAACAGGGGGGTCAGCTGTGCCCGTAATTGATTTAGCTTATCCCCCCAAAAAATATTTGGGGTATCAGGTTGATTGTGGAGGTCTGCACACTGTGAAATGTATAGTAATTTAGACTAAGAATTCATTGAGATACCAATCTGTCATTACCACAAATGGGGGCCATGATGAAGTTAATGCGAGAAAAATAAGTTCAATGTAAATGTGCATTCTGCCAGTGTTGGTGTGTACTCAGTTGAGGGTCTTAAATTTGAGTGACAGTGCTTAGTGCTTCACGCTGGTTCTATCATTCTAAATTTGGAGAGCCACTAGAATGTAGCTTGGGCTAACCTTGCCCCAATCTCATTCTTATCAAGGTTAGTGTGAAACTGTTATGCTTGGTCTCTCTTTTCCTTGTGAAAGTCAATATGGTTTCTAGGTGGCATGGAACATGAGATTTGAAGGTTGTTTTTTGTTTGGCAAGTTAAACATGTTTTGACAAGTCTCCGGGACAGTCACTGCAAACAGAATGTGGTAAGAGCTATGTAAACAATGGTTAAACATTGAGAGATTTAGTCACCTGAATCTATAGATACATTGTTTATGTGTGTATTTTAGATTGTATAACCCAGAAGGAAGGGTTTGAAATGATGAATTAGTAAGAGGGCACCGAAGAAAATGGCTGACGTTTTACATGCTCCTAACCAACTGTGCTATTTTTTATTTTTTTTTGCGTTGTTGGTAACTTATTTTGTACATAATGTTGCTGCTACCATCTCTTATGACCGAAAATAGCTTCTGGACATCAGAACAGCAAGTATTCAACCTCGACCTGGAAGAAGCTTTCTACTTTAACGAGTCCAACGAGAGGGATATGCTGCTTTACAGGAACAGGCCCAAATCCCCGTTCGTTGTGTGAAGACAGAGGAAAAGTGGGCGCGGGTCGGGATGCCTTCTGAGAATCCGTAGACGAGCGACTAAACTCCCACTGCCATCTGTTCTACTGGCTAACGTGCCATCATTGGAAAATAAAATTGATGACCTACGATTATCCTACCAACGGGACATTAAAAACTGTAATATCTTATGGTTCACCGAGTCATGGCTGAACGATGACACAGATAATATAGAGCTGGTAGGATTTTCCATGCCACGGCAGAACAGAGAAGAAGCTATGTCTGGTAAGACGAGAGGTGGGGGTGTGTCTATTTGTCAATAACAGCTGGTGCGTGATATCTACTATTAAAGAAGTCTCGAGGTATTGCTCGCCTGAGGTAGAGTATCTTATGATAAGCTGTATACCACACTATCTACCAAGAGTTCTCATCTAAACTCAGCAAAAAAAGAAACGTCCCTTTTTCAGGACCCTGTCTTTCAAAGAATTTGTTAAAATCCAAATAACTTCACAGATCATTGTAAAGGGTTTAAACACTATTTCCCATGCTTGTTCAATGAACCATAAATAATTAATGAACATGCACCTGTGGAACGGTCATTAAGACAACAGTTTACAGACGGTAGGCAATTAAGGTCACAGTTAAGAAAATGTAGGACACTAAAGAGGCCTTTCTACTGACTCTGAAAAACACAAAAATAAAGATGCCCAGGGTCAATGCTCATCTGCGTGAACGTGCCTTAGGCATGCTGCAAGGAGGCATGAGGACTGCAGATGTGGCCAGGGCAATAAATTGCAATGTCCGTACTGTGAGACGCCTAAGACAGCGCTACAGAGAGACAGGATGGACAGCTGATCATCCTCGCAGTGGCAGACCACGTGTAACAACACCTGCACAGGATCGGTACATCCGAACATCACACTTGCGGTACAGGTACAGGATGGCAACAACAACTGCCCGAGTTACACCAGGAACGCACAATCCCTCCATCAGTGCTCAGACTGTCTGCAATAGGCTGGACTGAGGGCTTGTAGGCCTGTTGTAAGGCAGGTCCTCACCAGACATCACTGGCAACAACGTCGCCTATGGGCACAAACCCACCGTTGCTGGACCAGACAGGACTGACAAAAAGTTATCTTCACTGACGAGTCGCAGTTTTGTCTCACCAGTGGTGATGGTCGGATTCGCATTTATCGTCGAAGGAATGAGCATTACACCGAGGCCTGTACTTTGGAGCGGGATCGATTTGGAGGTGGAGGAGCGGGATCGATGGTCTTGGGCGGTGTGTCACAGCATCATCGGACTGAGCTTGTTGTCATTGCAGGCAATCTCAACGCTGTGCATTACAGGGAAGGCGTCCTCCCTCATGTGGTACCCTTCCTCCCTTCCTTCTGTTAGTCACATGTCTGTGGAACTTGTTCAGTTTGTCTCAGTTGTTGAATCTTGTTATGTTCATTCAAATATTTACACATGTTAAGTTTGCTGAAAGTAAACGCAGTTGACAGTGAGAGGACGTTTCTTTTTTTGCTGAGTTTATATTATTTGTAGCCGTCTATTTACCACCACAGACCGATGCTGGCACTAAGACCGCACTCAACCAACTCTATACAGCCATAAGCAAACAAGAAAATGCTCATCCAGAAGACCTACCAGTGAAGCATCACAGGCTAGTATGAGCGGTAGCTCCAGGTTGTAGTGAACTAACACCTGGCTAGTAAGTAGATGTCTCTTAGCTTCCTCAAAAGCACTTTGGCTTTTTCTGTGACCATTTCCATTTGACATCTTTCTGCAGTAGAGCGGTCATAGGCTTAACTATGACAGAGAGATTTTGAATGAATTTGCCAGAATAGTTAAGTAAGGAAAGAAAAGACCTGAGCTCAGTGGTGTTTGTAGGAATGGGAGCCTTCTCAATAGGTTCAGTGTTCTGTTTCATGGGGTGTATTCCCTCTGCATCTATCACATGACCTAGATAGGCTATGCTGTTCTGGAAGAAATAACATTTCTCCTTGATTGCACTTTGTCTTTTTAGCACTTCAAGATTTCTCATGTGCTCTTCTGTGTCACGCACTGTGATAAGTATATCATCAATATAGCAGATTACCCATCACCCCCTGTCAGCTTTGTGAACAAGTCCTGTGTACTTCCAGCCACGGATTGATAGTTACCTTGTAATCTCCAAATATTGTTACAGTATTTTCTGTTTTTGGTATACACACAATTTGGAGCAGCCCATTCACTGTAGTAAGAAACCCTTCTGACTCCAACTTGACTAGCTGTTTTTCAACAGCTTCTGTAAGTGCATACGGCACTGGGCGAGGCTTGCAGAATGTAGGTACCGCCCCATTAGTTACATGTATCTTGGCTGTGATGCCTTTTAGCATTCCCAGCTCTGGCTGAAACACAGAGGAATATTTTTCACACAAACCCATTAATGTCTCTACAGCTGTTACTCTGTGTACACGTGACCAGTCTAGCTTCAACTGACTGATCCAGTCTCTACTCAGCAGGGCAGGACCATTTCCTTTGACCACCAGCAAGTCTATCATTTTTGTGCTCCCATTACACTTGACTTTGACTAAAATTTTCCCTCTTAGAACTAGTGACTGTTTACGGTATGTTTTTTAACAGTTTGCAGGGCTCAATTTTGCCTTTTTGAATGTGCGGTTGTACAACCTCTCTGATATCACAGAAACTGCTGCACTTGTATCAACTTCCATTTTGAGTCTCACATCATCTATCCTTACGTACACATAGTATGGTTTAGTCATGTCTTTACCTGTATCTAATGTAAACTGTTCAGTTCCATTTACGTTACCCAACTCATATTCAGTGAGGAAAATGGCTGATGTCCCTTTTATCAGACGTCAGGCTCTCATTTGAGATGTAATGCTCATCACTCTGGCGCTTGAGTGCGACGCAATGCTCATCTCTGTTGCAATGACATTCTTGTCCACTCTCTCGCTGGTGTGCGTTGCCCTGGTGCTAATCAATCAATCAATCACATTTATGAAGCCCTTCTTACATCAGCTGATGTCACAAAGTGCTATACAGAAACCCAGCCTAAAACCCCAAACAGCAAGCAATGCAGGTGTAGAAGCACGGTGGCTAGGAAAACTCCCAAGAAAGGCCGGAACCTAGGAAGAAACCTAGAGAGGAACCAAGCTATGAGGTGTGGCCAGTCCTCTTCTGGCTGTGCCGGGTGGAGATTATAACAGAACCTGGCCAAGATGTTCAAATGTTCATAGATGACCAGCAGGGTCAAATAATAATCACAGTGTAGAGGGTGCAACAGGTCAGCACCTCATGAGTAAATGTCAGTTGGCTTTTCATAGCCGGTCATTCAGAGAATCTCTACCGCTCCTGCTGTCTCTAGAGAGTTGAAAACAGCAGGTCTGGGACAAGGTAACACGTCCGGTGAACAGGTCTGTTGAAACTGAAGCAGCAGCCAGGTGGACTGGGGACAGCAAGGAGTCATCGGGCCAGGTAGTCCTGAGGCATGGTCCTAGGGCTCAGGACCTCCTCCGAGAGAGCATACTTAAATTCACACAGTACACCGGATAAGACATGAGAAATACTCCAGATATAACAGACTGACCCTAACCCCCCGACACAAACTATTGCAGCATAAATACTGGAGGCTGAGACAGGAGGGGTCAGGAGACACTGTGGCCCCGTCTGACGATACCCCCGGACAGGGCCAAACAGGAAGGATATAACCCCACCCACTTTGACAAAGCACAGCCCCCACACCACTAGAGGGATATCTTCAACCACCAACTTACAATCCTGAGACAAGGCCGAGTATAGCTCATGAAGATCGAACCCAAGGGGGGGCGCCAACCCGGACAGGAAGATCACGTCAGTGACTCAACCCACTCAAATCGCACACCCCTCCTAGGGACGGCATGGAAGAGCACCAGTAAGCCAGTGACTCAGCCCCTGTAATAGGGCCAGACTACACTCAATCATAGGACCTACTGAAGAGATGAGTCTTCAATAAAGACTTAAAGGTCGAGACCGAGTCTGCATCTCTCACATGGATAGGCAGACCATTCCATAAAAATGTTGTTCTATAGGAGAAAGCCCTGCCTCCAGTTGTTTGCTTAGAAATTCTAGGGGCAGTAAGAAGGCCTGGGTCTTGTGGGTCAAGGTTTGGCTGTTTCAGGAGAGGCTATTACTGCCACTTTTCGTGAGTTTGGTACACATCTGTTGGATAGAGAGTCATTTATTATGTTCAAAATAGGAGGGCCAAGCACAGGAAGCAGCTCTTTCAGTAGTTTAGTTGGAATAGGGTCTAGTATGCAGCTTGACGGTTTAGAGGCCATGATTATTTTCATCAATGTGTCAAGAGATATAGTATTAAAAACCTTGAGTATCTCCCTTGATCCTAGGTCCTGGCAGTGTTGTGCAGACTCAGGACAACTGAGCTTTGGAGGAATACACAGATTTAAAGAGGAGTCCGTAATTTGCTTTCTAATGATCATGATCTTTTCGTCAAAGCAGTTCATGAATTTATCACTGCTGAAGTGAAAGCCATCCTCTCTTGGGGAATGCTGCTTTTTAGTTAACTTTGCAACAGTATCAAAAATAAATTTAGGATTGTTCTTATTTTCCTCAATTAAGTTGATAGGATCGGTAATGTCTTTCCAAGCTAGTCGGAAGACTTCCAGTTTGGTGTGGCGCCATTTCCGTTCCAATTTTCTGGAAGCTTGCTTCAGAGCTCGGGTATTTTGTGTATACCAGGGAGCTAGTTTCTTATGACAAATGTTTTTTGTTTTAAGGGGTGCGACTGCATCTAGAGTATTACGCAAGGTTAAATTGAGTTCCTCAGTTAAGTGGTTAAAGGAAGCCGGGTTCTTTTTAGTTATTGCAAAGAGAAACTCAACAGTATAAAGCATTAACGTCCCAAAGAGGTTTATTTCCAACATGACAGCGGATACAACATAGCCGGTTTCAAGCTGAATCCATCTGAACCTGCTCAAAGGAAGCACACTAGAATACCTTGGCAAACAACCAATGAGGGCCTGCCAGTAAAACTATGCGCATCCAATCAGATACATATTTCCAATATCTCGCACTGAACATGCGCATACCATTTTAACCAGGTGTGCGTAATAACATGCTGCTTATCTCTCAAACACTACAGAAATTATTACTTTTAGGTCACGGTGATAAGCCTTTTGGTTGCTAAAACCTCTTGCTAAAACCTCTTCAAAACCACCTTTCTCTGTGCATGCTGCCAGACAGTTCATAGGACAACTTTGGGGTTTGTCTTGCATTTATTTACAACACAGTGTAGCCTTCACGGGCAGCAAGTCCATACATGTTACTTTCCATGTTACCTGTGTACTCCCCTCACTTTAACACACACACACACACACACACACACACACACACACACACACACACACACACACACACACACACACACACACACACACACACACACACACACACACACACACACACAAACTCTTTCTCCTCTGTGTTAGAGTTCTCTGTTTTGTGTCTGTGTCCAGTTAGGCAATCAGCCAATGTATTTGTGTTGGCCTGCGTAACGTGCTGGACACTGGCCAACCCCCACTCCCTCCCCTCACTCCCTTTTTTCACTTTTCCCCTACAGAGAAAAACAGAGTCAGAATGTTCTGTTGTTTAACCATTCTGTTTCAGGCCAATGAATGAGACAGAGGTGATCATGCAGTAGTGAAAAAATCGAATTAAGGGGAAAATATTGGGCAATTACGTTTTAGTCGTGTCTTTATTTTCCTAGTGCAATGGCAGACAACAGACAACTATAAAAGATGTCCATGAGAGAGTTCACTTTCTTTCCATGTAACCCTTTCACACGCTCGAATTGCTCGTGCTTTAACTTCCAATCAAGTCCGGTTCGGAGGCGCTGTGAAACCAGAACATTCGACAGACAGAGAGCTGGCTGGTGGCCCGAGATTACTTTCCATGTGTTCTGTGTACTCCCTTCATAAACACTTTTCAATGAAAATGTGATGACCATAAACTATTAACTACTAACTACAGTATGATGGTATTACAAAAGAGTGACTTATTAAACTGCTGTCGTGCAGGAATCTGCACAGACCCCTTGTTGAACTTTGTCCTCCTTTCAGGCAGGCAGGAAAACAACACTGCTAGCATAAAAGGGGGAGCAGAGAGAGTTGAGGGTTGTTGTTCTTCCAGAAGCTACTGCTAGACCGAGCTGAGCTGACTGAGGGACTTTTTACTAGACAGTAAGTGACCGCAAAATAATTTCCTAACTTTTTGTGCATGTTGATACGACAGAGCGTAACTCTCTTTTTGATGTATATAACCTGTGATGCCCGATCACTTGAACAAATTGAGACAAAGTATTTTGCTATTTCTTTAGCTTTGTTATTTTGCTTGTGTTGTCTCCATATGGCATATACGTTGTATTTGATCATTTCCAGTTGATTGGCAATTGTGTGTTTCTAAAATATGAATATGCAGAGAGAGAAAGAGAGAACTTTCTGCACTAACCAGCCACACCGACCCTTTATTTATCTGCCGTTCATCAGTACGCCTTTGGTTGTGCAATAGAATTTCTAAATGAACAAAAACAACAATATCTATCCCTATAATAAAAGTCTAGAAATGTAAAACATTTCATACTAATTCCTCATTTCTTTCATGTCAGCAAATAAATACTTCAAAAAATGTATCCCTTTCTTTGTCTCTTTTTGAATGCCATTGATAAAGAACTGATTTCCAGGCAGCGTTGCTTTTAATTAATAAGTCTGATAAGGGAATGACTGAGGGAAAGAAACTAAATTTAGGAAGATCAGGACGCAAGCCAAAATTGAGTTGATCTTTAACTATCTAGTGTCCAACTATTTACTACCAGGCACAGTATTGGGAAACAGATAGAAAATTGTGACATAGCACTGAACTACTCTACAAACCCTGTCCTCATTACCTGAGCAGACTCTTACCTGACTTGCTTTATCGCTTTATATATATGTATATATATATCTCATGCACCCCCTCAGCAGATCAAGCCTGCGGTGCAGCACCGTGATGTGGGCGGGACTAAGCCTGCTCCTGGCTCTCTGCCTGCTCCCTGGGGGCGGAACAGAGAGTGAGGGGGAGGGGACCCGCTGTAAGCCGCCACCTGGTTGGAGTATTGGGGAGGTGGAGCCTATGAAGGAGGTCATGGGCCAGGTCACGGTGGTGGCCCTCCTCCAGGCCAGCTGATTGTTCTGCTTGGTGCAGGCATCCTTGTAAGTGGACCAGATAGGGCTCTGTTCCATTTTGGACCCTTAGCCCCTTTCCTACCCATAGTGGAGTGTGGTTGTTGTTATGCCTGTTCTTTTTGTTATTTCGTGATTTCTTTTGACCATCTCTCCGTATCCTCATGTTTCACTTCCCTGTTGTGTTCCTCTGAGCAGATTGGATGGGCTGCGCCTGAAGCTGGAGGGTCAGGGTCTGGAGAATGTGACCTATATGGTGGTGAACCACCAGGGGGAGCAGGCCCAGCGCCTACACACCCTGCTGAGGCAGAAACTGTCTGAGAACATCACGCTATACAAACAACAGCCCAAACAGGACGACGTGTGGCAGACCCTGGCTGGAGAGAAGGATGACTTCCTCGTCTATGACAGGTCAGCTCCAGACTGTGGTCTCTCTGCGGTCAGTCTACTCAGAAATACAAACCATGCTCATCATGCTGTCTGTTCCCCTAACAATTATCCTTCTCCTTCTCTCTCTCTCTCTCTCTCCTTCTCTCTCTCTCTCCTTCTCTCTCTCTCCTTCTCTCTCTCTCTCTCTCTCTCCTTCTCTCTCTCTCTCTCTCCTTCTCTCTCTCTCTCTCTCTCTCTCTCTCTCTCTCTCTCTCTCTCTCTCTCTCAGGTGTGGTCGTCTGACCTACCATATCTCCCTGCCCTACTCCATCCTGGGTACTCCCTATGTAGAGAACGCCATCAAGAAGACATACTGCACACGCATCTGTGGGGACTGCACGTATGAGGTACACACACACACACACACACACACACACACACACACACTGGGCGTGTCTGTGTTTGTATGTGAGAATTAGCTCTGAGTTATGGAAAACAAACCGAGACCCCTCCTCTTTTCCCCCACACAGAGCCAGGAGATCCCAGCAGAGTGCAACAGGACAGTAGAGGCGAAGCCTGAGGGAGAGGAGAAGCCAGTCACCGGAAGGGAGACAACTCATGGTGGACACGGTCATCATCACCATGGCCACACTCACAATGGCAACCGCCACGGTCACAATGGCAACCGCCATGGTCACGATCACCATGTTGAGAGGGGGATGGGGCGCGGTCACGGTCGTGATCATGGGGCAGAGCAGCAGCAGCAGCACCAACATGACACTGAGGGGCTCCAACACGGACAGGCCCAGGGCCAGTTGCACGTTGGTCAGGAGCATATGGGTCAGCAGGCGGTGAAACTGGGCCAGATGCCCCAGGAAGGCCAGCGAGGCCATATTATGCAGAATCCCTGAGTGAAAGGGATGTCGAGGTGAAAGGCGGAGCACAGCTGACAGTGGAAGGAGGGGTCTGATCTAAGTCCCTCCTCCAAGGCCAGCTGATGCTGACACTGACGGAGGCTGTTTGGCGATGGGGTGAGCAACGAGCCAATCGGACTCTGACACTGTGATGAGGCGCTGCCCGCCTCCTGACAGTGACAGGGACTGATGGGCCTCAGGGAGACCTGACAGTGACGCTCGTCCCCCGCTGACTGACAGCAGCCTCAGCCAGTCATGTGAGCCTGACCCCTGGGTGTTGAGAGCTGAGGGTGAGGGCAGCTGTAAGTAGGGCCATGGCTCTGTGACAGTTACCTTGCTATACCTTATAGGCCTCAGATTAACATCTGTTAGACAAACACCGGGGCGAAGCGCTCTTATAACATCTTACCAACTAGTATTACCCTGGGATCGTGAAGCCACACCTAACAGAGAGAGATGGTAGGACACCCATTGGGTGTGGTAGGTGAATGCCAAGCCTAAACCCATTACGATATGGGGAAAAGGATGGCATTTGAGATGTGACCATAGTGATGGTAAGGCAGCAAGGTAGGTGTCCTCCACCATCTCTTTCTCTGTCAGTGCATTGGTGTCACCCTCCCAGGAGTGTGTGGGGTGATTATGTTAACGTTTCTCCTGCTCCGTTTTGCTCCCTCCATCCACAATGAAGGCAGGCGCAGAAACTACGCTCTAGTGGCGCCTGTCTGATGTCCGGCTGGGGAGAGGGGAAAGGGAGGGACTTATAATATGACCACCCACTAAAGTTCTAAATATCGAGAGCTTCGGAAGGAGTATGTAGTAGTAGTTGCCTATGCTGAACAAACTGGCATGATGGCTGGGAGAGTGAGATCTGAACCAAAGTTGTTATACTCAGCGTTAGCAAAACCAATTTGGTTAAAATACATTATTGATAGTTCAGATTTTTTTTGTTGTTAGGCCTCAAAAAATTGGGGGTCTCACTAACATTTTGTTTTTGCAATTGAATTAACTCTCAGGTGTTTTAGAGCAGTAGTGTTTTACGTAGATAAAGCTTTCAAACGGCAGTATCCATTGCTTACAGCTGTGAGGACGTGTGTTTAGTTACCGTCACTGAGTTACTTTAGTTTGGCAATGTTGCACACATATGTATAATGCATTCTTTGTGAACTAGCAAAACAAAAGAGTGAACACTTTTCAACTAACAAAATATCGGGAACACTTTTCAACTAGCAAAAGAAACCATCTAGAATGAGAGGTGGGTAAACAGAAAAGATAGAACGATTGTTTGAATCCATTCTGTACTTAATGAAGGGCTCTAGGGGAAGACAACTGTCACCTTGAACACCTGATGCTTTGTACAGAGCACGTTCATTCTGACTGTCGACTGTTAGGTGGTGTAGCATGTAAGAAACGGTGAATAAAGATGGCTGATGCACTCATATTGCAATGTTGTCTTGTTTATCTACTCTGTGTGTATGTGTGTGTGTTTGTGAGTGAGTGTGCAGAGGGAGACACAGGAAAATATAGCCTTTTATAAGCCATGTTTATCTCTGACCTGTCACCTGACAGACAGACTGATCTTTAGATTGATTTGTTGAAATGCAAACAAAACAAGCAGTGATTGCGTAACATTTTCAGCCAATCATTTGAGAAGCTTTTCAGAGTGTTTTCACTGTCAAACAATTTGTCACGTTGCCTACACGTGACTCACATGTTAGTCAAGTAGTGGGAGTCATGTGACCACAAAAATGGGTAACACTTTATTTGGATAGTCCATCTGTACATCCTCAACAGACTATCAGTAACATTTCAAATAACTATGTACTAACCCTAGCTCTAACCCTAAACTTAACACTTACCCTAAACTTAACACTTATCCTAACCCTAAACATTAACCCTTACCCTAACCCTAAACATTAACCCTTACATTAACCCTAAACATTAACCATTACATTAACCCTAAACATTAACCCTAAACATTAACCCTAAACATTAACCCTAAACATTAACCCTAAACATTAACCCTAAACATTAACCCTAAACATTAACCCTAAACATTAACCCTAAACATTAACCCTAAACATTAACCCTAAACATTAACCCTTACATTAACCCTAAACATTAACCCTTACATTAACCCTAAACATTAACCCTTACCTTAACCCTAAACATTAACCCTTACCTTAACCCTAAACATTAACCATTACATTAACCCTAAACATTAACCCTAAACATTAACCCTTACCCTAACCCTAAACATTAACCCTTACCCTAACCCTAAACATTAACCCTTACCCTAACCCTAAACATTAACCCTTACCCTAACCCTAAACATTAACCATTACCCTAACCCTAAACATTAACCCTTATCCTAACCCTAAACATTAACCCTTACCCTAACCCTAAACATTAACCCTTACCCTAACCCTAAACATTAACCCTTACCCTAACCCTAAACATTAACCCTTACCCTAACCCTTATTCAAAACCTAACCGTCACCTTAGCAAGCAGTTGCTTAGCAACGTGTAGTTTGTTGATAGTATGACCATCTACAGATGGAAAATCCGGACGATCCATATAAAGTGAGACCCAAAAATGTATTGTTGTAATAATCATGGGCAACTTTAAGTAGTTTGTGTGTAAAGTTTGATGCATGGTTTTAACAGTACATTAAAGCACACTCAAACCTTTTTATTATTTTACATAGAAAAAACTTTGCCTGCAATTCAGAACAATCACCACCAGATAGAAGAGGAGATCTGTAAAAGGTTCTAGAGCTCTCCTGCCAGAGTGCATCATTTTGTAGGCGCAGCCTGTAGACTAGTTCTTACCAGAATACAGGGTGAGTCAGTGTTCCTTTTCAGTGCCTGGTTGAAAACACTTCATTTTAACATTCTGTCATAAAGAGCACATGTTCAACTTCATAAGAGGTTAAATAATAAAAAATGACTATAGTAATGTGCCTATTAAGTGCCGAATAAAATAACAGGGTTGACGATTTCTTCGTAAATCAGCCATAAATCTACTTGTGACAGGGGGAATGGAAGCTTGCTGTGTACGACAGGGAGCGGCAATTGAATCAAGCTTCGCAAAAAATGTGAAATTATAAAAACAATTCCAGCCTGTCTATCTATGGGTAACAGGGTTGACATTTGATAATCGACCCACTCAGTTTCCCACCACAAAACACCAGAAAATGTCCAAAAAGAGTAGAACCAGCTGACCTGCTTTTCCTCTATGATTTTACTATTAGATGTTAAAATATTTTAAAAGGAATAGTTTCACCATATTAAAATGATAGCTCAGTTCACGTAACAGGGTTGACTTTAAAATGAGGGACAGACGTAAATGAATCATTAATCACATTCAATAAATAATTATCTTCAGAAATGACTTTGTCAAAGCAACAAAAATATCTAGGGCTTCACGATGAGGGTGAACTTAGATACATTTGGGGATTAAGTGGGTTAAAATCTTCCTAAAGTGATACAAGGGTTGACGGAGTGACATGTCAAAATGTTGAATTTTAGCAAGCCTTTACTCATATAAAAAAACACTCAGTGTGGTCCATATTATAGGGCACTTCATTTATTATAACTTCATTTATTATAACAAGCCTTTAAAATTCAATATTGGTGGACAACTTCTAATTAAAATATCAAAAGGGACGCAAAAGGAACTATTTTTGTGGAACAACCCAGTTATGAGAATAGTCAACTCCCTCTCTGTGTCTGTCAGTGGAGGCTGCTAAGGGGAGGTTGGCTCATAATAATGGCTGGAATGGAGTGATGTGTATGATAACATTCCAGCCATTCAACACCATTCCAGGGGCTCCCGAGTGGTGCAGCGGTCTAAGGCACTATCGCATCTCAGTGCTAGAGGCGTCACTACAGACCGTGGTTGGATTCCAGGCTGTATCACAACTGGCTGTGATTGGGAGTCCCATAGGGCAGTGCACAATTGGCCCAGCATTGTTAGGGTTTGGCTGGGGTAGGCCGCTATTGTAAACAAGAATTTGCTCTTAACTGACTTGTCTAGTTAAATAAAGGTAAAATTGAAAATTAAAACAAGTCCAGCCATTATTATGAGCCGTCCTCCCCTGAGCAGCCTCCATTGGTGTCTATATAGTAGGCAGAATATTGCTGCAGTACGCTAATAATAGTTGCGTTAATAAAATTGATTATCCTACTGAAATCCTTAGTTTAGCTACGTAAGTGTATGTAAAACTTCCGACTTCAAATGTATATTAAAAAAAAAATCTGTTTAAAATCTTTTAGCTGATCCAAGATTTCCTCAGGTAAGGCCCTTGAAAGTCACCGTCACTGAATTCACATAGCTAGTCAACAAATCAAACATCAATCAAAACAGACCTTTTTACTGTGACCAGTAGGTTACCTTTGTGTGACCAAATGTGACAGTGGTCAAGTTCCTAAGGTTCGAGGACAAAATGGCTGTTCTGCCAAAAACTTGAGAGGAACCAACGTCTTCCTCAAAGAGGACTGAAGATGTGTGCAAGAGGCAGAAATAACCTATCCCAGCTATGCAAGCTGCCATAGAGCGTGGGGACATTTCCTACATCTGCTACGACAAGCTCAATGTCCACACTCCCTCCCAGAAGCTTGGGAGGAGTGAGAGAGCCAAGCTTCTGAGTCAGTAGCTTCAGCCCAACGTCACACACGCACCAAAAAGAAAGGAGGACCAAGGTACTCTTCATAAAATGAATTAAAATGCCTTTATTTGTATGGCATGTTCAATGGAAAGAAAGTTTAAAAACACACGCACGCACACACACACACATAGTGACCATTGTGAACATTGTGGCAATAACAAGGAAAGCCAAAGTGCTAAAGGTTGGGCCTAAAGTAATTTATAAGAGATCTTACAGAATGTTTTCTCGGGACTCTTTTGTTGAAGATGTAAAAAATGTATGTTGGTCTGATGTTTTTCGAGGAATTGAATCCAGATACAGCACTGGAAGTTTTAATAAAATGAGTAATGCCAATTGTTGACAAGCATGCATCTGTTAAGAGAAATGTTTGAGCCCCCTGGTTTGAAAATTAATTGAAAAATGGTATGGTTCAGAAAGATTATGTAAAAGAGTTGGCAAACAATCAATTGAGACATTTTACTGTCCGTTGAGACATTTTGTGACTAAATTTAACAAAAATATTAAATGATATTACCAAACCAAGATAAACGACAAAACACAATGGAAAAGAACTTTGGAGTACCTTCAATTATATTATGGGCAGAAAAGTTGATGGGATCCTTTATAACAAAACCTTCAGATATTGCCAATCATTTCAATGACAATTACACTAGTAGAACTCAGAAGTGAAATGACAACATTGAACCATCATATTTGTGTATAAAAGATATACAGTAACAATTAAAGAGAAGAATTGCTCTTTTGAATTTAGTCAAGTTAGTGTTGCAGAGCGGGAAAATCGATTCTAACCCATCAACAGGGTTGGGGAGTAACGGATGACATGTAATGGTAACTGTAATCATTTACGTTACCAGCAAAAAGATTGTATTCAGATTACAGATACTTTTGAAAAACTAGATGATTACTTCGAGGATTACTTTTAAATTCAGAAAGGATGTTTGCGAAAAAATAATATTTGACAGTTCTCTGTTTTCTCAATGACATTCAAATCAGGATTGAAAAAAGGCGCAAATTTAGGTTTGTTCCATCTGAGCGAGTCTGACCACAAGTCAGCGACCACTATGGTGACACACCAAATGTGTTTGATGGATCGCAGGAAAAGAGCAGGAATAGGCTTTTGTAGGCTACAGTCCAAGCTATGTTTTCCAATGGTGCGACTGCTGTAGGCATCCAAAGATTATCCAACTTGAATAAACGCTTGGAGGTAAGGATGACAGCAGTGGTTTAGTCTACGGCGATACAGATATCACTTATTGAAAATAAATCTAAAGGTGTATTTGAACCCAATAATGGTTGATTTCAAGAAGTTAAGTTGACAATGAAACCAGTAGACAGCCAGTGAAAAATGTGCTCTTGCAACAGCTGCATAGTGCAGATCCAAGCCTATGGAATAAAGTGGGGATTTTATAGCTCAATCTAATTGATGCTGATCAAAAAAGAATCCATAGGTCTAATGGACACCAAATGGAAACTTGCACACTTTTGATAGACTTAAAAGTTGCTACCTCCATATATATATACTTCCGACTTTAACTGTGTGTGTGTATATATATATATGGTGCACAGTGCACTTCACAGTTGAAGTTGGAAGTTTACATACACTTTTGTTGGAGTCATTAAAGCTCGTTTTTCAACCACTCCAAAAATTTCTTGTTAACAAAAGTCATTTTTTCAACAATTGTTTACAGACAGATCATTTAACTTATAATTCACTGTATCACAATTCCAGCGGGTCAGAAGTTAACATACACTAAGTTGACTGTGACTTTAAACAGCTTGGAAAATTCCCGAAAATGATGTCATGGCTTTACAAGCTTCTGATAGGCTAATTGACATAATTTGAGTCAATTGAAGGTGTACCTGTGGATGTATTTCAAGGCCTACCTTCAAACTCAGTGCCTGTTTGCTTGACATCATGGAAAAATCAAAAGAAATCAGCCAAGACCTCAGACAAAAAACTGTAGACCTCCACAAGTCTGGTTCATCCTTGGGAGCAATTTCCAAACGCACGAATGTACCACGTTCATCTGTACAAACAATAGTATGCAAGTATAACACCATGGGACCACGCAGCCATCAAACTGCTCAGGAAGGAGACGTGTTCTGTCTCCAAGAGATTAACGTACTTTGGTGTGAAAAGTGCAAATCAATCCCAGAACAACAGCAAAGGACCTAGTGAAGATGCTGGAAGAAACAGGTAAAAAAATATCTCCACAGTAAAATGAGTCCTATATCGACTTAACCTGAAAGGCCGTTCAGCAAGGAAGAAGCCACTGCTCCAAAACCTCCATAAAAAAGCCAGACTACGGTTTGCAACTGCACATGGGGACAAAGATCGTACTTTTTGGAGAAATGTCCTCTGGTCTGATGAAACAAAAATAGAACTGTTTGGCCATAATGACCATTGCTATGTTTGGAGAAAAAAGGGGGAGGCTTGCAAGCCGAAGAACACCATCCCAACCGTAAAGCACGGGGGTGGCAGCATCATGTTGTGGGGGTGCTTTACTGCAGGAGGGACTGGTGCACTTCACAAAATAGATCATGAGGTAGGAAAATTATGTGGATATATTGAAGCAACATCTCAAGGGCATCAGTCGGAAGTTAAAGCTTTGTCGCAAATGGGTCTTCCAAATGGGCAATGACCCCAAGCATACGTCCAAAGTTGTGGCAAAATGGCTTAAGGACAACAAAGTCAAGGTATTGGAGTGGCCATCACAAAGCCATAACCTCAATTTGTGGGCAGAACTGAAAAAGCGTGTGCGAGCAAAGAGGCCTACAAACCTGACTCAGTTACACCAGCTCTGTCAGGAGGAATGGGCCAAAATTCACCCAACTTATTGTGTGAAGCTTGGGGAAGGCTACCGGAAACATTTGACCCAAGTCAAACAATTCAAAGGCAATGCTACCAAATACTAATTGAGTGTATGTAAACTTCTGACCTACTGGGAATGTGATGAAAAAAATTAAAGTTGAAATAACTCATTCTCTCTACTATTATTCTGACATTTCGCATTCTTAAAATAAAGCGGTGACCCTAACTGACCTAAGACAGGGAATTTGTACTATGATTAAATGTCAGTAATTGTGAAAAACTGAGTTTAAATGTATTTGGCTGAGGTGTATGTAAAGTTCCGCCTTCAACTGTAGGTATTTTCAGCTACAATAGTCATTTACAACATGGCTACACTGTATTTCTGATCAATTTTATGTTATTTTAATGGGGACATTTTTTTAAATTTTCTCTCTAAAACAAGGACATTTCTAAGTGCCCCCCAAACTTTTGAACGGTAGTGTATATATCCATTGATTCTTGAAGAATATAAATTATAAATGCCTCATAAGCTTAGTTCAACTGTCACACTCCATGAGAACCAAAAATATAAGCTTGTTTTTTTCCAATGTTTGTAAACATTGTAAATGTAAACAAACACTGTATAGCCTCATAACATGGTCAAAACAATAATTTTTAAATCATGGATGGTCAGTAATTGCATTCATAGCTCTGTCTTAATCTGAGAGTGGCTACATTTCTCCAGGCCCATTCCTCAGCTTTTTACCAAAACAGAGGCCGTTTTGTTATTGTTTCATCTTTGGATTTGCCCTTTAAACAGCTGCATATTATCAAGATATCAAAGTGTCACCGACAAAAAGATAAACAATAGGCCAATAGCAAATGCAGCATATGGCATTCATTTTTCACATGTAAACAGCACTTTTCAGTAGTGCTCAAAGCATGTCAGTCCATGGGCGCAGCATTTATTTTTCAACTTGAATCACTGAGCCCAATCAGTCCTCCATAACAACAAAATCATAAACAACAGAATAGTGCTGGCTAATAAGTGCTTAGTTTTGGGTAAAACAATTTGGCTAATCTATACCTCCATGTTTCCAAGTCCTATTCTTGAAGATCAAGGGGTATAACATTCATTGTAATGACTGGAATTCTGATAGACTTTGATTCTTAATGTAAAGATATAATTTAATCATATTATTATATGTAGTAGAAAGTGATGGGTTAGAAGAAGCCTACATAACCAACACAAAGTAAATTTTAACATCCATATATGGCCAGCTATGTAAACTTTAACATTGATTTACCATGCAATAGATGTCGTTCAATTGGTAACCATGTAAACGTTTTTTTAAAATTGTGATCAATACGTAATATAGTACACATATCATAATTTGGTTGTAATCCAGAGAGGTTAGAAAAATGATCTTTGTCATAGTGTTCTATTGTTTCCAGTACTTGCCTTACATTATCTCCAAAGTATCGCGCATGTAAAAAACCTGTCTGATTAGAATTAATAATGCCCGACAATACCTTTTTAATTCTATGCGCTATACATTTTGCTAGAATTTTTGCATCACAACGCTGAAGTGTAACAACACCTGTTTCAGTAATAATGAAATCAGACCTTCCTGTTGAGTGTCTGATAATCTACAATTTACATAGGAGTGGTTAAAACATGCTAATAACGATCCTCTGAGTATTTCAAAAAAAGGTTTGGTATATCTCAACTCGTACGCCATCCAGCCCTGGAGTTTTCCCGAATTTAAAGGCTTTAATTGCATCAAGAAGTTCCTCCTCTGTAATTTCGCCTTCACATGAGTCTTTCTGTACGGCTGTTAATTCTACATTATTAATAGAAAAAAAATCCATACAATTAGCTTCGGTTAGAGGAGATGGAGAAGACAAACAAAACATATGCTTAAAGTACTTTGCTTCCCCTTTCAAAATATACTGCTCAAAAAAATAAAGGGAACACTAAAATAACACATCCTAGATCTGAATGAACGAAATAATCTTATTAAATACTTTTTTCTTTACATAGTTGAATGTGCTGACAACAAAATCACACAAAAATAATCAATAGAATTCCAATTTATCAACCCATGGAGGTCTGGATTTGGAGTCACACTCAAAATTAAAGTGGAAAACCACACTACAGGCTGATCCAACTTTGGTGTAATGTCCTTAAAACAAGTCAAAATGAGGCTCAGTAGTGTGTGTGGCCTCCACGTGCCTGTATGACCTCCCTACAACGCCTGGGCATGCTCCTGATGAGGTGGCGGATGGTCTCCTGAGGGATCTCCTCCCAGACCTGGATTAAAGCATCCGCCAACTCCTGGACAATCTGTGGTGCAACGTGGCGTTGGTGGATGGAGCGAGACATGATGTCCCAGATGTGCTCAATTGGATTCAGGTCTGGGGAACGGGCGGTCCATAGCACCAATGCCTTCTTCTTGCAGGAACTGCTGACACACTCCAGCCACATGAGGTCTAGCATTGTCTTGCATTAGGAGGAACCCAGGGCCAACTGCACCAGCATATGGTCTCACAAGGGGTCTGAGGATCTCATCTCGGTACCTAATGGCAGTCAGGCTACCTCTGGCGAGCACATGGAGGGCTGTGCGGCCCCCCAAAGAAATGCCACCCCACACCATGACTGACCCACCGCCAAACCGGTCATGCTGGAGGATGTTGCAGGCAGCAGAACGTTCTCCACGGCGTCTCCAGACTCTGTCACGTCTGTCACATGTGCTCAGTGGGAACCTGCTTTCATCTGTGAAGAGCACAGGGCGCCAGTGGCGAATTTGCCAATCTTGGTGTTCTCTGGCAAATGCCAAACATCCTGCACGGTGTTGGGCTGTAAGCACAACCCCCACCTGTGGACGTCGGGTCCTCATACCACCCTAATGGAGTCTGTTTCTGACCGTTTGAGCAGACACATGCACATTTGTGGCCTGCTGGAGGTAATTTTGCAGGGCTCTGGCAGTGCTCCTCCTGCTCTTCCTTGCACAAAGGCGGAGGTAGCGGTCCTGCTGCTGGATTGTTGCCCTCCTACGGCCTCCTCCACGTCTCCTGATATACTGGCCTGTCTCCTGGTAGCGCCTCCATGCTCTGGACACTACGCTGACAGACACAGTAAACCTTCTTGCCACAGCTCGCATTGATGTGCCATCCTGGATGAGCTGCACTACCTGAGCCACTTGTGTGGGTTGTAGACTCCGTCTCATGCTACCACTAGAGTGAAAGCACCGCCAGCATTCAAAAGTGACCAAAACATCAGCCAGGAAGCATAGGAACTGAGAAGTGGTCTGTGGTCACCACCTGCAGAACCACTCCTTTATTGGGGGTGTCTTGCTAATTGCCTATAATTTCCACCTGTTGTCTATTCCATTTGCACAACAGCATGTGAAATTTATTGTCAATCAGTGTTGCTTCCTAAGTGGACAGTTTGATTTCACAGAAGTGTGATTGACTTGGAGTTACATTGTGTTGTTTAAGTGTTCCCTTCATTTTTTTGAGCAGTGTATAATCTGGTGAATCATGGGTGACAGTCATTAGCAACAAGTTTTCAGAAACAAATCAGCAAAATGATTATTTTTTTTAAACAACATGGCACAAAAGAGAAATGACACACACACAAAACACACACAGACACACTCTAACACACACTATTCTTTAGTTGTATTGTTTGTATATCGTATTTAAAATGTGCGTGACTGTACTTGTCTATCAGTGTATCAGTGTTTTGTTACTTATAGTGTTTTATGTTTTTGTGTGGACCACAGAAAGAATAGCTTGTGCTTTGGAAAAAGCTAATGGGGAACGAATAAACCAATAAATGTGACCAGTGTTTCGTCTCTTTCTTTCCTCATGTTAACACTGTAGCACGTATCACAACGACCAGTGCCTTACCTCTGAGTCCTAAGTTTGGCCTGTTCACAGCACATATACTTAAGGGCTTACGTAATGGGGTCAAGGCATCCTCTTCCACCTATAAAAAGCATCTTACAGCCTCCAGAACCATCGCTACAGCAACTCATCCCTGTAATGGAGCTGAATAACCATTGAGAATGCTTCTTTAAAAAATTGGAACAAGCAAGCAGAAGCAATAAACGAGGGCAGGGTGGGCAGCTAGCGTGGGCGTAATTGGCCTGAAGATCCAATACAGTGGGATAGGTGACTTATGGGTAATTACCAGCAATGTCCAGAGACGCAGAGCTGTGAGTGGCTGGCTCTCTGATCGAATCAGCCCCACACTGTGCAGCAGAGTACACAGGCTTTGCCTAATTGGCCGATCTGCTTTCCCCACGACACAGGGCTGCTTCCAGGACGCTTCCTGGTCCACTTAGTCACGGAGAGAGACACACACAGATATATGGACAAATGCACACACTCTCATAAGTATACACACACACACACACTCTCTCTCTCTTTACTCCTTGCACCGTCACAGTACATTGAGAACTCATCCGGAATGACCTAAAGTGTGAAATATTATATTATTTCATTCTGCATCAGAAGGTTTATTGGTCAATACATTCAGGACTTAGCTAAGTTAAATTATGCTCCTACTTCATTCTGCATCAGAAGGTTTATTGGTCCATACATTCAGGCCATACATCTTTGTATCTAAACAGGCACTTCTCCATGTTGTTTACATATTGTAGGTATTGTGAGAAATAACAATGTACAAATACGTAACTGACAAAGATCATATATATTTATTGTGTACCTTTTTGAAAGATACTGAACATTAAACAAAAGAGGAAAACAATTCAGAACACCCCAACTTAAGCATGAGAAACCCGTCGAACATCAAGCCCCTTGAACCAGATCCTGCCAAATGATGTCAAGCAGGGTGTATAGCCAATATCGTCACTAGCCAATCAACGTCAAGCAAACAAACAAAACCTGAGCCAGCGGAACGTTTTGCAACTAAAACCAGAGTTTATAATGGACACATTGAGGTAAATCCCTCCCCGTTTCAATCCGTTTGCTACCATTTTAAGAAACCGTTTAAGAAACGTTTGGCAACAGAATCCGCGTAACGTTTTAAAAGCCACTATATCCCCCTTCCTCGTCTCTCTTTTAATGTCAACATATGAAAATGTTAAGATGTCTTTGACACAGATGACATGGGATTGTAGAAAAGCAAAAGACAATATAGAGTTTAGTTACAGCAAGATATTGGCTTATATCTTGAAATAATACTTGTACTACTGTATCTATACTGTACGACCATATAGAAAATACTCTGTAGGAATGTTTCTTATAGGCTGATCAACACACACATTGTCTTATCTTTCTGGTGAATATCAAGGCAATATTGTAAAGAATGTCATTGAAGCTTATTGATAGGTTTCTCCCTGTCCAATTCTTATAAACTCAGCAAAAAAAGAAACATCCCTTTTTCAGGATCCTGTCTTTCAAAGATAATTTGTGTAAATCCAAATAACTTCACAGATCTTCATTGTAAAGGGTTTAAACACTGTTTCCCATGCTTGTTCAATGAACCATAAACAATTAATAAACATGCACCTGTGGAACAGTCGTCAAGAGAGTAACACTTACAGACAGTAGGCAATTAAGGTCACATTTATGAAAACTTAGGACACTAAAGAGGCCTTTCTACTGAATCTGAAAAACACCAAAAGAAAGATGCCCAGGGTCCCTGCTCATCTGTGTGAACGTGCCTTAGGCATGCTGCAAGGAGACATGAGGACTGCAGATGTGGCCAGGGCAATAAATTGCAATGTCCGTACTGTGAGACACCTAAGACAGCGCTACAGGGAGACAGGACAGACAGCTGATCGTCCTTGCAGTGGCAGACCACATGTAACAACACTTGCACAGGATCGGTACATCCGAACACCATACCTGCGGGACAGGTACAGGATGGCAACAACAACTGCCCGAGTTACACCAGGAACGCACAATCCCTCCATCAGTGCTCAGACTGTCTGCAATAGGCTGAGAGAGGCTGGACTGAGGGCTTGTAGGCCTGTTGTAAGGCAGGTCCTCACCAGATACTGACTGTTACTTTTGATTTTGACCCCCCCTTTGTTCAGGGACACATTATTCCATTTCTGTTAGTCACATGTCTGTGGAACTTGTTCAGTTTATGTCTCAGTTATTGAATCTTGTTATGTTCATACAAATATTTACACATGTTAAGTTTGCTGAAAATAAACGCAGTTGACAGTGAGGAGACGTTTCTTCTTTTGCTGAGTTTACAATGTAAAAATGATAGATAATTCACAGATACTTGATTTAGTCTGAAATACAAAATATGGACAGGGAGAAACAAAATATGGATATATGACAGGTGTCCACATACCTTTGGTCATATAGTGTATTTACTTTTTACTCCCACACATTTTCCCTGATACGCAAAAGTACTCGTTTCATGTCGAATGCTTAGCAGGAGAGCAATATGGTCCAATTTACGCACCTATCAATATAACACGTTGTCATTCCTACTGCCTCTGATCAGGTGGAATAATTAGACACCAATACTGCATTTGTAAATTATGTCAGTGTTGGAGTGTGCCCCTGGCTGTCCGTAAATACATTTAAAAAATAAGAAAATTGTGCCATCTGGTTTGCTTAATATAAGGAATTTCATGTATAGCATTTACTTTAACTTTGTACTTTTACTCAAGTATGACAATTGAGAACTTTTTCCACCACTGTACTTAAGTACATTTAAACTAGATACCTTTAGACTCAAGTAATATCTTAGTGGGTGACTTTCACTTGATTAATGTTCTTTTAAGGTATATTTACTTTAACTCATGTATGATCATGTTGTACTTTTTCCACCACTGCACAAATGGTAAACAAATGTCTCGTAAGCTTGAATAGAGTTGTTCTCCGTTCTCTCTTCCTATATCTGTAACTTTTCAAACATCCAGAAATGTGACCCGTTTCAGGAAACTAGGCGTATGTCACAAGTCACTACTTCATAGGAGAGCCGTTTTTTGAATCAAAAATATTTTTGGGGGGCTGAAATGCCTTCTCGAGCATACAGTATGAACTTTCATATGCCTTAATAACAAACTTGTATGCCATCTGTAAATACAAATAAATTGTTAAATTACGAGCCTAGTTGGTTTAGCCACAGAAAAAGACAGCAACCTTCTCGCTAGCCATGATTGGCGGAGATAATGAGTGGGCTGGACATGCCGAGAGATGAGTTTGGATTGGTCTGCCATATAGCACACTTCTGTCTATTTGAGCTGGTCAGTATGTCTAGGTAATCCTGCCTAACATGGCTTTTGTTTTAATGTATCGAGTAGTAAAACTGCATAACTGTTGCTCTCCACTTTCTGGAGGACAGAGTTTTGAAATGAGTGGAATTCGAGTATGATAGCTAAGGAGCTGGAGAAAACACCTGTCTCCGGATTACATCTTCAAACTAAGGGCAACCGTGGCATCCGACAGGAGATGGGTCCATCCATGAATCATGATGTATACGGATAAGATAGTCTAGCTAGCTACATTTTCAGATATTACACATTTCTATTTTGACAGAAAGTGGTTTTATTTCAAGTTAAAGTGTGCTGTTAGCTAGCTAACGCTATGTGGATGATCTTATTATTTCATATCTCAGAGCCATTTTCTTGGCTAGTTATAGCCTAATGTTGGCTAAGACAATTTCAAATTTTGCTACATAAGACTGGTTTGAGCCGGCCTGTCACAAATGTTATATGAGTACTTAATTATTTAAATAATCTGATATCTCTTTCCTTATACTGTATATACACAGAGGCACCTCTGGCTTATTCAGTTTGTTGCAAAGTTTTTAGAATGTTGCAGATAGAAATGCAATGTATAGAGCTGACACTTTTTCATATTCTACTACACAACATAGAATGATGTCTGTTGAAGACAATGCATTTCGATCTCAACCTTCTGTGAAGTTGCATCCTCCTGTATAAGCGCGTGGCAAGGCTGAATGCAGGTGGGGAAACGTACCTAGCAGCAACATTTCTGATTAGTAACAAAACAAAATACAACACACATAGCTGTTACGGCACTTGTAGATTTCTGTTTCAATGTTTACATGCTGGTCTCATCAGCAATGGCGGCAGCAGCAGTTCCCTTTATCATTTCTCAATGAAGCAGAGAGAGCGAGAGAGAATAAGCATGCCAGAGAATGGCACACTTGAACAGGTTGTGTTGTGATATTATCGGTTTAAAAACACATCATCATTCATTAACTGTTGACTAGATGAATTGACAACTGAAAATTGATATTGTCCATATTGAACTCTGAACTGAACATTCTTAATGTGCCGGCATAATATATGTTTCATATTTACGAATCGTAATGGTCAAGAGCTCCTGTAGTGAACACCACAAAATAGTAACAGATTTTCTGCACTTACAGATAGGCTTTCAGTCCTTGTGATGCAGTTTGTACAGTCTTAGAAAAAAAAGGTGTTATCTAGAACCTACAAGGGTTCTTCTGCTGTCCTCCTAGAAGAATCCTTTGATGAACCATTTTTGGTTCTAGGTAGAAACCTTTTGGTTCCAAGGTGGCGCAGCGGCTCCCGAGTGGCGCATCAGTCTAAGGCACTGCATCTCAGTGGAAGAGGCGTCACTGCAGTCCATGGTTTAAATCCAGGCTGCATCACATCCGGCCGTGATTGGGAGTCCCGTAGGGCGGCGCACAATTGGCCCAGCGTCGTCCGGGTTTAGCCGGGGTAGGCCGTCATTGTAAATAAGAATTTGTTCTTAACTGACTTGCCTAGTTATATAAAGGTTAAAAAAAACAAGTAGAACCCTTTCCACAGAGGGTTCTACACTGAACCCAAAAGGGTTCTACCTGGAACCAAAGGGTTTTCCTATGGGGACAGCCGAAGAACCCTTTTTTCTAAGAGTGTATACGCTGAACGGATCTGACAGAATGCCACAGTCATACACAGAGACAAGACTCTCCAATAATGATGGCCCTGAAAGGTTCACATCCACCTTTAAAGCGTTCATTGCCTATGAACAATTATGACCGTACCGTACAATGTCCAACACCAAACACATACTCTAGCTCCTCACGCAACCACTGGATCTGATGGTTTCTCTTCGGGATGAAGATGATCTTTCTTCTGATGATACATGTATAATCTACTGTATCTACGGAGCGTCTTGTCAATCACTAATGCAGATCAGATACACAAACTAGTACATTTCCAATTTACCACCAGTTGTTTTTTTTACAACAATGTGTGTGCGTGTGTATATGTCAGCTCAAAAGAAGAGCAGATACTGTCTTTTCCACGTTTTGAAATGGTGTGCATGTATGTGCTTGCGTGTGTTTGTGTGTGTGTGTGTGTGTGTGTGTGTGTGTGTGTGTGTGTGTGTGTGTGTGTGTGTGTGTGTGTGTGTGTGTGTGTGTGTGTGTGTGTGTGTGTGTGTGTGTGCGCGCTTGCTTGGGCATGTTTGCAAAGTTGGGTGCATATAGAAAACCCTGAGTGTCTAAGTACGTTTCACTACATCAAAAGAGGCTCATCTCACTGTCATAAAGCGCAAGCGACAGCACATTAACATTGGCATTGCAACTCCATTGAGAACAACAGAAACACAGAGAGAAAGACATATTCTAAGTACCTCTTTACACATTTTCAGTTATTGTCCCTGCAATTAAAATGAAGGCAAAGTAAGTAGACCATACAAAAGCAGTCTTTCCTGTACTGTGAGACTCTAGTCTGTGCTCGTTAATGTCTCATTACACAAGTGAAACCTGTTCGCTGTTATGAGCTGCCTTGTTCTCCATTTATTATGGTAACCAGAGTGAGTTTTCACATTGAGTGCAGACAGCTTGTCTAATGGCTGTGTTCAATAGCGTGACCTCAGTCGGGTAACTGTTAGATGATTCTGCTGCAAGAATTCAAAGCTAAATATAAGCATGACCAATGTGCTACTAAGCAAAATAATGAGTGCTAAATGAACGACAATAGCCACCAATAGTCACTTTGCGCTTATTGTAGCGGTACGTTTGACAAACAGCACACTTAAGTGTCCTGTCAGTTAATGAGGCGATAACGATGATGTATATGTGGGCCTGTGCGCGTGTGTGTGATTGTATAAATGTGCTTGTTATTCTCCATTACATTCTGTTACTTGATCCATCTACAGAATAGTTAAGACTTAAGCCAATATGCTACAGCATTAAACATCTATATGCTATACGATATATGTGAGCTTGTTTCTTTACTCACTTCTCTCTGACATTTCTATAATAGATCATAGTAGAAAACATTAAGGTGGGACTGGGTGTGTCTGCAAGGAAAATGTTTACATAGCACTTGATCAGTCAAATGATAGATGCCTTTAAGTATCAGATAACATCCAACTAGAATCATGTCTGAGCTTGTCTGTCTGCGTATACGTGGTGCATACGTTTATCTGTGTGTAACATTATATTAGAAATCTGTGCATTTAAAGGGTTCAGACAGTGGGTTTTTGGGTGTCTCGGTCTTAGTCAGACAGAGCACACTAAGATTTGTTCAACACAAGTCTTTCTTTAAGCTCTGTCATACCAGAAAGGCCAATTTACTCCTTCCTCAAGTTCCAGTATCACTTATATAAAACCCAAACACAACATCTAAACGTTTCTCTTTCCCAGCTTCCCTTCCATCACCCTCTCAAACAAACATCGCGCCTGTCTGTCCCGTAACATATTTGGTTTCCAGCGGTGATCAGGTAAAACAAGACTGTCTGTCTGGGATGATTACTGACTTCCTGGCGTGTGAACTCTGACCTATATGCCCCAAGGCCACCTGGGAGGTGTTTTTTTTTTTAAGGCAAGAGGTTGCCTAACAGGTCCGGGGTGAGGTACCCTATGGGCATTGTGGGCAGGGGCTTGGAGGGGGGTTGTGGAGGGCAGGAGGGGGACCTCTGGGGGGAAGGAGGGTTGAGGAGAAGGCTATGCTGGGAGTCAACATCTTGTACCACAGTGTAGTCCAAAACAGGGGGGAGGAACTGAGCAGGGGAGTTGGGAAGGATGTACAGGGACTGATAGTTCCCTAGAGGGGTGGTATGCAGGAGATAGGGGGGAGGTGGGGGGAAGGCGTGGTAGACCTCCCCAGGTGAGGAGGGGTCAGGGGTTCTGATTTGCCGGCCACTGCTCTCTGTCGTGTAGCCCCCAGCCTCAGGATCCACCACCAGCAGCTGAGACGGTAACTTCTTATTTCTCCTCTCCTCCTCCTCCTCCTCACTCTCCTCCTCCTCTCCTCCTTCCATTTTCCCATTCTTCTTCTTATCCTCCTCTGTTGTTGGAGCGTTCTCCGGGGCTCTGACCTGCTGGCCTGGTGAGAGCACCACCCCTCCGGCGGGCATCACATCGCTGACCTGGGCATAGAAGTTTATGTTGACCCAGCTATGAGGGCCTCCCAGCTGGGTCTGGACCAGGGGCCTCTCCCCTCCCTCTGGAGCTAAGCCTGGAGCTTGGAGCCTTGGGCATGGGACCTCCTGCACCTCTAGGGCCGGGGGGTTTGAGTGGCTCCGCCGGTTCCCCAGGCAGGGTTCAACTTTTTCAGGTTGGCTGGACAGGAGGGCAGCCATCAACATTAGGGTCTCCTGGTCAGGCAGCTCTGGATCATAGTCATTATCAGGGATGCTGAGAGAGAGAGAGAGAGAGAGAGAGAGAGAGAGAGAGAGAGGGAGAGAGGGAGGGAGAGAGAGAGGGAGAGAGAGAGAGAGAGAGAGAGAGAGAGATAGAGAGAGAGAGAGAGAGAGAGAGGAGGAAAGAGAGTTACCATTCCAGTTCTCATCGCCACTGTAAGAGCTGCTTCGTGCCTCCATAAGTGGCTCCAGTCTACACTTTCCTAATGTACAGCAGCCTACAGCTAGACACGAATGTGCATCCAATCCATCCAACAAGTATACGTTAATGACAGTAGGCCTATAGTTCACTCTTTCGGTTAGAAGCATACATTATTTTGGATTTGTGTGCCCGTGAGAACTGTTGAAACGGCAAAACATAATTCAATGTTACGTAGGCATAGTTACACTTAGTGCATTTTCCGAGATCTCCAAGATCCAGGATTCGTACAGGGTTTAATGTTCAATGTTCGAAGTCAATTGTTAAATGTTTAAATAATGACAAATAACACTAATAAATGTAATTCATGTAAGTAAAGAAAGATAGTGTTTTGTGTCACACAATCTGTGAAGACTCCAAGCAATCAACTCATGAATTATGAACAACTCATGAAATTATGTGTAAACATGTTTTCATTCAACTATTATATTGAATGTCGGCTACCTGTTCTGTATGTGTTCCTGTGTGTAAAATTGCCTCGGCTAAGAGGGTAGGCTACCAGCAGTGGTGTAGGCCTAGTGATGAGTAAAGGCAAGTAAATGCCATTTACCCACTTTTTTCAGAAAAATGCAGTGAAAGTATAGGGAGTGTTACTTTTTTCACCTCAACCGGCAGTCAGAGATTACCCACCAATTTTTACCACTACATCACTGGCTGCCGGTAGGCCTGTTTGAAGTTCATCGTAATACACATTGTATTGACCATTCCGTTTTTCCTGGGACAGTTTCAGCCCCATTTCAGCTGTACCGGCTTTTCAAGCTACAAAATAGGTCAATTTGTAAGCAAGATGCATCAATTAAAGATGCACTATGCAGAACTTTCCTGGTTGCTAAAATTCTAATAGTTTGCCTAATTTCAGTTTATCTGACAAAACAAGCAAGAATAGTGTAAAGAAACATTGCACCATCTAAACCGCTGTGAAATATATTTTCCATAACCAAAAATATACTGCTCAAAAAAATAAAGGGAACACTTAAACAACACATCCTAGATCTGAATGAAAGAAATAATCTTATGAAATACTTTTTTCTTTACATAGTTGAATGTGCTGACAACAAAATCACACAAAAATAATCAATGGAAATCCAATTTATCAACCCATGGAGGTCTGGATTTGGAGTCACACTCAAAATTAAAGTGGAAAACCACACTACAGGCTGATCCAACTTTGATGTAATGTCCTTAAAACAAGTCAAAATTAGGCTCAGTGGTGTGTGTGGCCTCCACGTGCCTGTATGACCTCCCTACAATGCCTGGGCATGCTCCTGATGAGGTGGCGGATGGTCTCCTGAGGGATCTCCTCCCAGACCTGGACTAAAGCATCCGCCAACTCCTGGACAGTCTGTGGTGCAACGTGGCGTTGGTGGATGGAGCGAGACATGACGTCCCAGAAGTGCTCAATTGGATTCAGGTCTGGGGAACGGGCGGGCCAGTCCATAGCATCAATGCCTTCCTCTTGCAGGAACTGCTGACACACTCCAGCCACATGAGGTCGAGCATTGTCTTGCATTAGGAGGAACCCAGGGCCAACCGCACCAGCATATGGTCTCACAAGGGGTCTGAGGATCTCATCTCGGTACCTAATGGCAGTCAGGCTACCTCTGGCGAGCACATGGAGGGCTGTGCGGCCCCCCAAAGAAATGCCACCCCACACCATGACTGACCCACCGCCAAACCGGTCATGCTGGAGGATGTTGCAGGCAGCAGAACGTTCTCCACGGCGTCTCCAGACTCTGTCACGTCTGTCACGTGCTCAGTGTGAACCTGCTTTCATCTGTGAAGAGCACAGGGCGCCAGTGGCGAATTTGCCAATCTTGGTGTTCTCTGGCAAATGCCAAACGTCCTGCACGGTGTTGGGCTGTAAGCACAACCCCCACCTGTGGACGTCGGGCCCTCATACCACCCTCATGGAGTCTGTTTCTGACCATTTGAGCAGACACATGCACATTTGTGGCCTGCTGGAGGTCATTTTGCAGGGCTCTGGCAATGCTCCTCCTTGCACAAAGGCGGAGGTAGCGGTCCTGCTGCTGGGTTGTTGCCCTCCTACGGCCTTCTCCACATCTCCTGATGTACTGGCCTGTCTCCTGGTAGCGCCTCCATGCTCTGGACACTACGCTGACAGACACAGCAAACCTTCTTGCCACAGCTCGCATTGATGTGCCATCCTGGATGAGCTGCACTACCTGAGCCACTTGTGTGGGTTGTAGACTCCGTCTCATGCTACCACTAGAGTGATAGCACCGCCAGCATTCAAAAGTGACCAAAACATCAGCCAGGTAGCATAGGAACTGAGAAGTGGTCTGTGGTCACCACCTGCAGAACCACTCCTTTATTGGGGGTGTCTTGCTTATTGCCTATAATTTCCACCTGTTGTCTATTCCATTTGCACAACAGCATGTGAAATTTATTGTCAATCAGTGTTGCTTCCTAAGTGGACAGTTTGATTTCACAGAAGTGTGATTGACTTGGAGTTACATTGTGTTGTTTAAGTGTTCCCTTTATTTTTTTGAGCAGTGTATTATATTTTCAGATTATTGAAGCTGGTGTACAAAACTGAAAGTAAAAGATGCTAAAAATTAAACTTAAGAATGGGAAGCATAGAATAGCGCACATAGAACACATCTACAGCTTCTTAGACTGGCTTTCAATAAGAACGACAGTCCTATAACACACATTTCTATATGAATTCGGAGGGTCATCCCAAAAAAGTTACATATTGCAGCTTTAATGTAAGCCTAAAAATGACTGACCTTTTAATGTGGAATGAACACACCCAGTCATGATGTTGTCATCTGATTGTCTACCAAATCACTACAGAAAATAAGCTACCTGTGCATGTTTGTCCACTCCAAAATAATTCCAGCATCCAAACTGTATGTACACTCGCCCCATTTGATGAACGAAAATAGACATCTGTTTACAAAACACCAAAAAGTGTACCCAATGACATTCTGCAATTGCCATTGATTATGAACTGATGAATTATGGACAACTCATGAACTAGGGTCTAAACTTGTTTTGATTCAACTTATGTAGGCCTATTATATGCATGCAGTGCATTGTATGGATGCTGGAATTATTTCGGAATGGACAAACATGCACAGGTAGCCTACTTTTTGAAGTGATTTGTTTGACAATTAGATGAAAACATTATGACTGGTTCATGCCACATTAAAAGGTAATACATTTTTACCTTTAAAATACGTCTTTATTATTAGGTCCATAAAAATAAAAATAAACGATGCACGCGCGCACCCAAAAGAGACCCCACCAATGTCACGGTTTAATTCGCAATCTGGTTTCAGCATTAAATATAATTTACATTTTTTTTACACACTTTCATTTATTTTACGATGTCAATATGTCATCTTTTTTGTAAATGTTTTGGCGACAGACTGTTGGCAGTTGATAGAGTTGCAGAGTTAATTGAAAATTATGCCATTGTTGATTAGATACTTTTTTCATTAATTAGGCTATTTTCTATTGAACAAAATGCGTTTCCACTAGAAACTCATGGACAATATGGACACAGATATACAAAATTAATACTACTGTATATACTGTATGAATACAAAAAAAAAAGTATAAATTACCAAAATTACCATAGATTATTCCGGTAACTTTGGTAAATGACCAGTAGCTTTGCAAACCTATCCATACCGGAGGGTGTGAGAGCAGCCATGGTTTGTGCGGTGGTTGTTGTGACCCAGGCTCAGCAGTCTCTGTGTGTCTGAGCTCTGGTTGTCCTCCTTCTCCCCAGGCTCAGGCTCGTCTGCGTCCGGCTCGATGAACTCCATCCAGGACTCGTCCTGGTACAGGTCAGGGGGGTAGGGATGGAGACCCCCCATACCACCAACACTCAGGAGGAAGTTCAGCTCATTCAGCTTTCCCTTCTGGATAGGGTGTGGATGTGACAGAGGGAGAGATAGAGGCAGAGAGTGTTTGTGAAGAGGGTATGGGTTTGAGACAGAGGTACTTATATGCCTAAGCTCGGAATTCAAGTACTGCAAGCGCTTCAATCATCTTGTACCACATTTCATTGCCAAGCCCAAATTTCTTTTACAAACAAAACCTATTGTATTAGTATAGCTTGCCCATAGAAATAGAATCTAGATTCTATTTCTTTGAGCGTGCCAACATCCCAAACTGTTGCCACAAAGTTGAAAACACAGAATCGTCTACAATGTCATTGTATGTTGTAGCGTTAAGATTTCCCTTCACTGGAACTAAGGAGCCTAGCCCGAACCATGAAAAACAGCCGCAGATCATTATTCCTCCTCCACCAAACTTTACAGTCGGCACTGTGCATTGGGCAGGTAACGTTCTCCTGGCATCCGCCAAACTCAGATTCGTCCGTTGGATTCATCACTCCAGAGAATGCGTTTCCACTGCTCCAGAGTCCAATGGTGGTGAGCTTTACACCACTCCAGTCGACGCTTGGCATTGCGCATGGTGATCTTAGGCTTGTGTGCGGCTGCTCGGCCATGGAAACCCATTTCATGAAGCTCCCGACAAACAGTTCTTGTGCTGACATTGCTTCCTGAGGCAGTTTGGAACTCTGCCTCAGGACAGGCGATTTTTACTCGCTATGCGCTTCAGCCCTCGGCGGTCCCATTCGGTGAGCTTGTGTGGCCTACCACTTCGCGGCTGAGCCGTTGTTGCTCCTAGACGTTTCCACTTTACAATAACAGCACTTACACTTGACCGGGTGCAGCTCTAGCAGGGCAGAAATTTGACGAACTGACATGTTGGAAAGGTGGCATCTTATGATGGTGCCACGTTGAAAGTCACTGAGCTCTTTCTACAGCCAATGTTTGTCTATGGCGATTGCATGGCTGTGTGCTCGATTTTATATGTGGCTGAAATAGCCGAATCCACTAATTTGAAGGGGTGTCCAAATACTTTTGTATATATAGTGTACTTGATCAAACCTACTCACAAGATAAATGCATGCGCACACACACACACGCATGCACACAGTGTTTTTGGTCTTACCTTAAGCAGTTCTGGGTCAATCCCTTTGATTTTGGGTGCAGGGACAGGAGGCAGAAGAATCACCATAAGTCTGAGAGGAAGAGGGAGAGAGGAGATGAAGATGACGGAAGTGTGTGTGCGTTTGTGTTTGTTTGTTTGTCCTCACCTCTGCTGCTGAGAGAAGATGATGAGCATAAGGAAAATGGCCACGCCCACTGCCCCGAAGATCAGGACCAGAGTCACAGTGAACGTGGACTCTAGAACAGGATCATCATCATCATCATCATCACCAAATCAATAAATAACAATGATTTAACTATTAGCATTATGTGGTAATCCTACCCTATCCCTGATAAGGTTCTTCCTTGCGCAAGATGGCTGCCATGTTTGTTCTTTGTGTAAACAACACTGTCCCTCCTCTCTACCCCAACCCGTGCCGCCCTGACCCTGACCTCTCACCTTTACTGGGAATCTCTGACACATGGACAAAGATGGCATCACTGAACTCCCCAAAGTTATTGAAGGCCCTCATTGCGCAGTGCACGCGCACCTCATACTCCTCTCCTGTGCTAAGGCCGTAGATTGACTTCTGAGTGCCAAACTCATGCTCCAACTGAGAGAGAGCGGGAGACAGAGGCAAAAAACTTTTGTAAGAGAGGAATACAATCGAAAGCTACGAAATGTTCAAATAAAAGGTTTATGTCTTCCTCTTATACATTAAATTACGTCAACAACAGGATCACTCTTCTTGTTATGGTGTCGACAGAGTTTCAGTGTGGTCTAGCACTCAAAACAGCAGAGGCCGCTGGGTAATAGGCCGGAAGTGCAGTCAGGGTATGTGTGCGAGTGTGTCTATGTGTGACTCACCACTTTCCAGTGTGAGTTGTTCCTCCTCCTGAACTGGAGTTCGTACACCAGTGTCAACCATCCAACGGATACATCGGCCGAGGGCGGGGGTTCCCAGCTCACCATGATGTCATAGTTCAGGCCCGACCGGCTGACGTTCAGCAGCGTCCAGTTCAGGGCCACCGGGGGGTCAGGGTGCACTGTCAGGTGCCAAAGTGCAAAGGTCAGTAAGGGACTGCTTAAAATGATTAAAACGCACAAAAACTATTGTGATTGTGATGAATTGTCTTTGGGAAATAAAGATAGACATGATTTTAAAAAGGTAGTATTAATATTTAATTAAATACAGAAATGTGTAAGCGGCTTAACTTAGCCCGTCCCGCGGCTCAACTAACCCATACCCCAAACTATGTTTCCAAAACTGTAATGTTTACATGAATTCAGATTATTTCCAGGGATACACAACATCCTGAATATATATATGTAGATATCCTTGTTAGAAAGGATACTATATTTCCCTAAACAACAAGATGCTGAAGGTAATAAATGGCTTAACTTACCCTACTCTCCCCTATATGAATGACTAGTTACTAGTGACAGGACTTTGGGTGTATCTTAGTCTAAAATGGCTTCTTTCTCCTTATGCATTATCCATTGACTAGAAAGAAGTGGACCAGTGAACCAATATATCATGGTTTTCAATATAGACCTCAATAAGTTTAATCATGTGTTTTCGAGTTGGGCTGGAACAAACGCTTGTACTCCCTGGGACTCCCAGGACCAGAGTTTCACATCCCTGAGCTAGTCTATAGACAAGAAGTCCCAAACTGCATTCAGCCATTGGTAATTTTTTTCTTGAGAGGATGGTCAACATAATAACAAATAATTTCTGCAAGAAGCCCAAACATATATAATATTTCACAAAACATAATCATTTCAAACATTTATTACATTGGCATACGATAACATACCGTGCCTTTTGAAAGTATTCACACCCCTTGACTTTTTGTTGTTGTTGTGTTACAGCCTGAATTTAAAATGGATTCAATTTAGATTTTTTTGTCACTGCATGGCCTACACCAGTGCTTAATTTGTTTCATTCCGGGACCCACTTGCTAGGATCCTTTACCTCTCATGGCATGAAACATTATTTTCACTGTATGCAATGTAAAAAGTTGAATAAAATTAGAGTTAATTCAAGTTGCCTCCTCTGTATTTTCCTGCCTCCTAAAAAAAACATAATGTGAAAACGAGCCTGATATTCTAAGAATTGATTGTTGGGCCGGCCCCGGTTTATGGTTCGCACACATTGTTGACTATAGACCAACACTTGGCCATTGCTGTGGTGAGAGAGAGAGAAGCGCCTGTATCTCTCGCAGAACCTGAATGATATTCACTTTCTCCTTCTCTTTGCTCTGAAAGACATGAGCCAACTCTCATTTTTCCAGTGTTGTACTTCATTTATTTCCTTATAGAATCACAGCTGCGAGAAGGGTGCTGGAGGTGCCACAGCACCCCTGATAAATTGAAATACATTTGCCAAAGTTATAGAGCTCCTGCTGTCTGTTCAGAAAGAAAGACCAGGAGTAGGCCTATAATTGAGTTACAGAGGATTTTTAATATATAGCCTACAGTAGCTGTGGATTGTGTGTAGCCCATTCACAAGGCATGCCAACAGTCTGGAAGACGCGGCAAATCTGTCAGTGAACAGCATGTGGCCAAAACAGGCCTTTTGTAATATTTCAAATACAATTGTGGGAAAACAAATTGTTGGGACGCAAATAGATTATGCTGAAAAGAGAAGACTAATCTGTCTGTAGGCCTAATGAGCGAACAGTAAAATGAGAGAGACAGGCTTTTGGCACGAGTGCATCAGCAATCGCTGGTGAGTGAGCTGCACATCATTGGGTGAGAAAGCTTTCTTAGGACTATAATTTCCTCCTCATATTATACAATATGGGTGTCTCCACACACCTAAGCATAGGCTATTGATGGATTCAAGACATGGTCGTTTTTATTGATCTCAGATTCTCAGTTTGTCAGTGTTATCATTTTGATAATTTGTGAGTAATAAAAAAGATTCTTCTAAAGTCTCCATACATCTAAAAAGATGTAGAATTGCATGAAATGCGTTTATAAAAAGGCAAAAAAAATCCGGACCCTAGGCTTAAAAATACAACCCCATGTGTGCAAACTTCTGCAAGTGCCTCTACTCTACCACTCTATGCCAGCATGCAAAAGTGATGATGATGCATGCAATGCATTAATAAATATATTTTTTTTTAAAGCCCCAGGTCGCCCCCCTCTCGGCTCACTCTGTGTTCAATAATAGTGTTTAACATGATTTTTGAATGACTCTCTCATCTCTGTACCCAACACATACAATTATCATTTTAAACACAGATTCAACCACAACGACCAAGGAAGTTTTCCAATGTCTCGGAAAGAAAGTAAATGAGTATACATTTTAAAAAAGCAGTTATTGAATACCCCTTTGAGCAGCGTGAAGTTATTAATTTCACTTTGGATGGTGTATCAATACACCCAGTCACTACAAAGATACAGGCGTTCTTCCTAACTCAGTTGCCGGAGAAGAAGGAAACCACTCAGGGATTTCAACATGAGGCCAATGGCTGTGATAGGAGAAAACTGAGGATGGATCAACAACATTGTAGTTACTCCACAATACTAACCTAATTGACAGAGTGAAAAGTAGGAAGCCTGTACAGAATAAAAATATTCCAAAACATGCATCTTGTTTGCAACAAGGCACTAAAGTAATAAATTCTAACAATTCACTTTTTTTCCTGAATACAAAGTTTTATGTTTGGTGCAAATCCAATAGAACATATTACTGAATACCACTCTCCACATTTTCAAGCATAGTGGTGGCTGCATCATGTTATGGGTATTCTTGTAATCATTAAGGACTGAGGAGGTTTTCAGGATAAAAAAGAAATTGAATGGAGCTAAGCACAGGCAAAATCCTAGAGGAAAACCTTGTTCAGTCTGCTTTCCACCAGACACTGGGACATGAATTCACCTTTAAGCTGGACAATAACCTAAAACAGGCCAAATCTACACCGGAGTTGCTTAGCAAGAAGATTGAAGTGAATGTTATTGAGTGGCCGAGTTACCATTTTTACCTAAATCTACTTGAAAATCTATGGCAAGATCTGAAAATGGTTGTCTAGCAGTGATCAACAATCAATTTGACAGAGCTTGAAGAATTTTCAAAATAATAATACTAATGTTGCACAATCCAGGTGTGGAAAGCTCTTAGAGACTTACCCAGAAAGACAGCTGTAATCGCTGCCAAATGTGCTTCTACAAAGTATTGACTCAGGGGTGTGTATACTTATGTAAATGAAATATTTCTGTATTTCATTTTTAATAAATTCGCAAAATTTTCTAAAAACATGTTTTCACTTTGTCATTATGAGGTATTGTGTGTTGATGGGAGAGAAAAAACAACAAGTTTATCCATTTTTTATTCAGGCTGTAATACAACAAAATGTGGAATAAGTCAAGGGGTATGAATACTTTCTGAAGGCACTGTATGTGTCTATATTTATGCATGGGAATACTTGGGAACAGATTTCCTGAATCAAAATCACTGAGCTGATTTCCTGGTGACGTTACAGTCTTTTATATCCAACAACGAAACTTCTAAAATCATTTTATTTTTACTTGGGGGGCCAAATAAAATCCCCCGTGGGACGAATTTGGCCCGCAGGCCGAGAGTTGGGGAACCCTGCTATAGACCATGTCTATCACACCGTCCACCTTACATCAGAAGAGCATGTCTGAAACTTGTGTCCCTGCCAGTGTACCAGTGTCCACTAGTCACTTGGCGTGAAACCTCCCTTAATAAAAACCCCTGCTATGGTCAAACATTTAAAACATTTCTGTTCTGACTGATCATTATCCCCCTTCTTCTGTCCATCTCTGCTTTTATTCTTCCATCCCTCTCGGAACAACTGGTTTCTGGTAAAAATGTCCTACATCCCGCGGCTATTGTCAGTCTCACATGCTGATAGTAATTTTCTGCCCTTGGAGGGGGAAGGGATGGAGGCAGATGTTGCCGTGCATTTGTAACATTTAATTACTTTTCCTACTGTGTCTCTAATATCGATACATATTCAGGCACAGTGCATTCGGAAAGTATTCAGACCCCTTGACTTTTTCCACATTTTGTTAGATTACAGCCTTATTCTAAAATTGATTAAAAAAACTGAAATACCTTATTTACATAACTATTCAGACCCAAGGGGTCTGAATACTTTTCCAAATGCACTGTAGGTACAGTATCTTAAAACTGTGGTACCGTCTAACAGTGTGTTGGTATGGTCTGATATTGACCAACATGTAACAGGACTTTGCTGTTTTTCTGCTGTTTCTGGCTGATAGTGATAACTGGTTGGCCAGCTAGGCCTTCCTAGAAACCTGCCCTTGTCCTGGGAACCCAGTGTGTTTGCAGGTTTTGATTTCAACCCAATTAGCGTACTCCCATCATCAGTAATTAACCCCTCGCCCCATGACAAATATTTTAACAGTTTTTCACATTTAAATGACCTAATTAGACAAATCTCCAAAGCTGTTTTGCTTTTATATGAAGTCTAAGCTTTTTTGCATGCAGTCAGTTTTCAATGTTTTTAAACAAGTAAACTACTAAGCCAGCAAACCACAAGAGAAGTCCTAGCTCTCGAAAACCCTTATTATCCATAGGGTTTTTCAGAGCTTAGCGTCGCCCACGGCTGGCTGCATGTGAACTACAATTCCGAAGCTGGGTTTTAACGTTTAGAAACATCAATAAACAGTTTTCTAAACATATGCTGATATGCCCCTTATCTTTCACATCAGCGAGAAAGAATCTTTCAAATAAAAAAAGTCTCTTACAGGTACTGTAACAGTTTTGCACAGATCCATAAGCTGTGTGTGCCTCAAGTTGACAAACTACACTTCCTCCCCAGTTGCACTTACAGGTGCTTCGGAGCACGCATGATAGCTAATTAGCACAGGTGGCAGCCTATGTCTTTTGTAAACTAGCAGTGTAATATAGAGATAAGGTGTGTAGTAATTATACTTTTTTTATTATTATTTATCACTGATACGAAAGATACGTTCCTAATGTTTCCAAAACCTTACCGCAAGCGATGTGTATTAACATTCCGAACAAGCATCTGGGATCTTAACAAAACTCCCCGGCCAGAAGATACTATCATCAATAGGCACTGTTAACTACTATTAATGGGTTAGCAAAGTCCCTCTTTTCAAATGCAAACAAGCTGTGTGATGAATCAACAACCACAAATGACAATACATTGAGAATAATGAAAGTAGACTCTCCACAAGCATTCAAAGTTTGGAGGATACAATCACTGACAGAGTGGCCGCTGACATCAGAGAGAAAATGGAGCTTATTCGAGAGGAGCTTAAAAAATACTTTGAGGACTTACTTACCAAGTCACTAACCTAGAAGCGGACATGAAAAAACAACCCTCTTCCCGCAGTGTTTCTATCGGACTCCGAGGTTAGTGATCTAGGTACCCGACTGAAAGTGCTAGAATATACTCCTTGTGAGTCCGCTGACACATGCAAAGAAAACATAGTCAGCCTGAACACTGTGAACTGTATTATTAAACATGGGCCGAAAATGAAGGTCATAGTGTGTGTGACTTCAGAAAGGAAATAATCACACAACGACAGACCAGAAATAATACATTAACTGATTAAATTGCTTTAGAAAGGGGTACAAGACCGGGATGTCCCCACTCCCCGTCCTGTTTGTTCTGGCAATTGAGTCGCTTGCAGAAATAATTAGACAGGAACCAAATGTAACAGTATTTGTAAAGATTAATATCAACTAAATTTATTTGCAGATTATCTCCTGATATATCTGACCAATATTGAAAACTCACTGCTCCTTTGCTAAAAGGATTTCCAGAATACTCAAAAATCTCAGGATACATTTTTTTTAAATAATAATAATGACAATAGGAAAAATAAAACAAATAACTTACAATCAACAGCAATCCTTTAAAACCCCTAGAGTTGACATCCTTGCCCCCGCGAGAATCTAATTAGCATAATAAAACAACCCCCATAAAAATCTGTCAGTTTAAGCTAGAAATACAAAAGTATGTGGACACCCCTTCAAATGAGTGGATTCGGCTATTTCAGCCACACCCATTGGTGACAGGTGTATAAAATCGAGCACAAAGCCATGAAATCACCAAAGACAAACATTGGCAGTAGAATGGCCTGTACTGGAAATCTCAGTGACTTTCAACGTAGCACCGTCATAGGATGCCACCGTTCCAACAAGCCACTTAATCCAATTTCTGCCCTGCTAGAGGTGCCCCGGTGCTGTTATTGTGAAGTGGAAATGTCTAAGAGCAACAACGGCTCAGCTGCGAAGTTTATATATATTTTTTTTTTATTTCACCTTTATTTAACCAGGTAGGCTAGTTGAGAACAAGTTCTCACTTACAACTGCGACCTGGCCAAGATAAAGCAAAGCAGTTCGACACATACAACAACACAGAGTTACACATGGAATAAACAAACATACAGTCAATAATACAGTAGAAAAAGTCTATATACAGGATGTGCAAATGAGGTAGGATAAGGGAGGTAAGGCAATAAATAGGCCATAGTGGCGAAGTAATTACAATATAGCAATTAAACACTGGAATGGTAGATGGGCAGAAGATGAATGTGCAAGTAGAGATACTGGGGTGCAAAGGAGAAAGATAAATAAATACAGTATGGGGATGAGGTAGTTGGATGGGCTATTTACAGATGGGCTATGTACAGGTGCAGTGATCTGTGAGCTGCTCTGACAGCTGGTGCTTAAAGATAGTGAGGGAGATATGAGTCTCCAGCTTCAGTGATTTTTGCAGTTCGTTCCAGTCATTGGCAGCAGAGAACTGGAAGGAAAGGCCAAAGGAAGAATTGGCTTTGGGGGTGACCAGTGAGATATACCTGCTGGAGCGCGTGCTACGGGTGGGTGCTGCTATGGTGACCAGTGAGCTGAGAAAAGGCGGGGATTTACCTAGCAGAGACTTGTAGATGACCTGGAGCCAGTGGGCTTGGCGACAAGTATGAAGCGAGGGCCAGCCAACGAGAGCGTACAGGTCGCAGTGGTGGGTAGTATATGGGGCTTTGGTGACAAGACGGATGGCACTGTGATAGACTGCATCCAATTTGTTGAGTAGAGTGTTGGAGGCTATTTTGTAAATGACATCTCCGAAGTCGAGGATCAGTAGGATGGTCAGTTTTACGAGGGTATGTTTGGCTGCATGAGTGAAGGATGCTTTGTTGCGAAATAGGAAGCCGATTCTAGATTTAATTTTGCATTGGAGATGCTTAATGTGAGTCTGGAAGGAGAGTTTACAGTCTAACCAGACACCTAGGTATTTGTAGTTGTCCACATATTCTAAGTCAGAACTGTCCAGAGTAGTGATGCTGGACGGGCAGGCAGGTGCGGATAGTGATCGGTTGAAGAGCATGCATTTAGTTTTACTTGGATTTAAAAGCAGTTGGAGGCCACGGAAGGAGAGTTGTATGGCATTGAAGCTCGTCTGGAGGTTAGTTAACACAGTGTCCAAAGAAGGGCCAGAGGTATACAGAATGGTGTTGTCTGCGTGGAGGTGGATCAGAGAATTACCAGCAGCAAGAGCAACATCATTGATGTATACAGAGAAAAGAGTCGGCCCGAGAATTGAACCCTGTGGCACCCTCATATAGACTGCCAGAGGTCCGGACAACAGGCCCTACGATTTGACACACTGAACTATCAGAGAAGTAGTTGGTGAACCAGGCGACTTTGGCTTCAGAGCGAAACACTCCACAGAAACGGCCAACTGCTTTCTTCTGGAAAATGTGAAGTCCAAGATGGACAAAGGGGGCGTTGTTGGGGCTGTGTTTCTGGACCTAAGGAAGGCTTTTGATACTGTTAACCATGAGATTCTCATCACAAAATTGTCCAAGTTCAACTTTTCCCCCGAGGCCTTGAGATGGATGAAATCATACCTTGAAGGCAGAACTCAGTGTGTCAGAGTGAGCAATGAGCTGTCGCCCACTCTTAGCTATGATGTGGGCGTGACCCAAGGGTCAATACTGGGGCCCCTCCTGTTCAGCCTGTACATTAATGATCTGCCTTCTGTCTGTACTGGGTCTGAAGTTCAAATGTATGCAGATGATACAGTGATATATGTGCATGCAAAGAGCAAACAACAAACTGCACAAGAACTCACTACTGTAATGGTCCAGGTTACAAAGTGGCTCAGTGACTCGTGTTTGCATCTCAATGTGAAAAAAACTGTTTGCATATTCTTCAAAAAGAGGGCAATAGATGCTACTGAACCAGATGTCTATGTGTCAGGGGAGAAGCTCCAGGTGGTATCTGATTTTAAGTACCTTGGCATCATACTTGATTCCAACCTCTCTTTTAAAAAGCATGTGAAAAAGTTAATTCAAATAACCAAATTCAACCTAGCTAATTTCCGATTTATACGAAATTGTTTGACTACAGAGGTAGCAAAACTGTACTTCAAATCTATGATACTCCCCCACTTAACATACTGCTTGACTAGTTGGGCCCAAGCTTGCTGTATAACATTAAAACCTATTCAGTCTGTCTAGAAACAGGCTCTCAAAGTGCTTGATAGGAAGCCCAATAGCCATCATCACTGTTACATCCTCAGAAAGCATGAGCTCCTGAGTTGAGAAAATCTTGTGCAATACACCGACGCATGTCTTGTATTCAAGATCCTAAATGGCCTGGCTCCCCCGCCACTCAGTATTTTTGTTAAACAGAAAACCCAAACATATGGCAGCAGATCCACAAGGTCTGCCATGAGAGGTGACTGTATAGTTCCCTTAAGGAAAAGCACCTTTAGTAAATCTGCTTTTTCTGTGAGAGCTTCCCATGTCTGGAATACACTGCCATCAGACACACATAACTGCACCACCTATCACACTTTCACAAAATGCATGAAGACATGGCTAAAGGCCAATCAGATTTGTGAACACAATACCAAGCTGTGTATTGCCGCTTTCCATGTTGTCTGTTGTCTGTAGCTTGTGAGGTGTGGAAACACTCTGTTGCTTTTATAGATTTTGTCTGGTTGCTTTTTGTTCTATGTTGCTCTGTCTGTGCTACATCTTGCTTGTCCTATGTTGCTCTGTTTGTATGCTATGTCTTGCTTGTCCTATGTTACTCTGCGTGTGCTCACTGTTCTATGATTGTCTATATTGTAATTGTTTTTAATAACCTGCCCAGGGACTGCGGTTGAAAATTAGCCGGCTGGCTAAAACCGCCACTTTTACTGAAACGTTGATTAATGTGCACTGTCCCTGTAAAAATAAAATAAACTCAATCATTTGAGAAACCAAGGCTGTTGAGTCTGCCGATAAGAATGTGGTGATTGACAGAGTCGAAAACCTTGGCCAGGTCGATGAATACGGCTGCATAGTAATGTGTTTTATCGATGGCGGTTATGATATCAAGTAGTAGGCCACACAAGCTCACAGAACGGCCCGGCCGAGTGCTGAAGCGTGTAAAACTTGTCTGTCCTCGGTTGCAACACTCACTAACAAGTTCCAAACTGCCTCTGGAAGCAACGTCAGCAAAATAACTGTTTGTTGGGAGCTTCATGAAAAGAGTTTCCATGGCCGAGCAGCTGCACACAAGCCTAAGATCACCATGCGCAATGCCAATCTGCTCCTGCATTCATCCCAGTCATCAGCAATAGAGCATTGGGGTAGGTGCATGTTTGACGTCAATGTGTGCGCAATTACATTGACAATTTAACATAGTCCAAAAAAATGTTTTTATATAACATAAACATACTGTTGACACCTAAGCTATGGTGTGATGGAATGTTTTGCCTTGTGTGGTAGGTATTGTGGGTTTTGGCGCTCTTATGTAGGTGCCATAACCAACCATAAAATAAAACAATATATGTCACACCAGGTCTAAATATATGTCATGACAGTGTTATGATCATATTACAATCGATTATGACATATTATGTTTGCTGTTATGACATATTATGACATGGCTTTGACCGTGTCATTACGTGTTATGACGCTGGGTGTCAAGTAAAGTGTTACCATTAAAATAAAATCTACAAAAACAAATGAACACAAGAAAGCTGTAATGGACAAAAACGCTATGCTCCTAAAAACAAAGATGTACAAAAGGGTGTACATTAATCATGCCACCAGCAGCGAGCTATTGAGTCTAGGTTCCAAGACATCATAAAGGAAATAGGCATAGATAAATTCGCTGTCAGGGGAGGGCGGGTTGTGAAGTCTACATGCCGCTCCCCGATGTTAGGTCACATGCGGGTTCTAGAATGTACAGCGCTGGAATATTGACATTTCATAAGACCCGTTCTCATTGTTTACAGCACCTTGGGCTGGATGTAGTTGGAGTGGCAGAAGCTAATTTACAGTGCACTGGAAAAGTATTTAGACCCCTTGACTTTTTCCACATTTTGTTACGTTACAGCCTTATTCTAAAATTAATTAAATCGTTTTTTCCCCCTTAATCTACACACTTTACCCCACAATGACGAAGCAAAACAGCTTTTAGGAATTTTTGGTAATTTATAAAAGAAATATATATATACAGTGAGGGAAAAAGTATTTGATCCCCTGCTGATTTCGTACGTTTGCCCACCGACAAAGAAATGATCAGTCTATGATTTTAATGGTAGGTTTATTTGAACAGTGAGAGACAGAATAACAACAAAAAAATCCAGAAAAACGCATGTCAAAAATGTTATAAAATTATTTGCATTATAATGAGGGAAATAAGTATTTGACCCCTCTGCAAAACATGACTTAGTACTTGGTGGCAAAACCCTTGTTGGCAATCACAGAGGTCAGACGTTTCTTGTAGTTGGCCACCAGGTTTGCACACATCTCAGGAGGGATTTTGTCCCGCTCCCCTTTGCTGATCTTCTCCAAGTCATTAAGGTTTCGAGGCTGACGTGTGGCAACTCGAACCTTCAGCTCCCTCTATGGGATTAAGGTCTGGAGACTGGCTAGGCCACTCCAGGACCTTAATGTGCTTCTTCTTGAGCCACTCCTTTGTTGCCTTGGCCATGTGTTTTGGGTCATTGTCATGCTGGAATACCCATCCACGACCCATTTTCAATGCCCTGGCTGAGGGAAGGAGGTTCTCACCCAAGATTTGACGGTACATGGCCCTGTCCATCGTCCCTTTGATGTGGTGAAGTTGTTCTGTCCCCTTAGCAGAAAAACACCCCCAAAGCATAATGTTTCCACCTCCATGTTTGACGGTGGGGATGGTGTTCTTGGGGTCATAGGCAGCATTCCTCCTCTTCCAAACACGGCGAGTTGAGTTGATGCCAAAGAGCTCCATTTTGGTCTCATCTGACCACAACACTTTCACCCAGTTGTCCTCTGAATCATTCAGATATTTATTGGCAAACTTCAGACGGGCATGCATATGTGCTTTCTTGAGCAGGGGGACCTTGCGGGCGCTGCAGGATTTCAGTCCTTCACGGCGTAGTGTGTTACCAATTGTTTTCTTGGTGACTATGGTCCCAGCTGCCTTGAGATCATTGACAAGATCCTCCCGTGTAGTTCTGGGCTGATTCCTCACCGTTCTCATGATCATTGCAACTCCACGAGGTGAGATCTTGCATGGAGCCCCAGGCCGAGGGAGATTGACAGTTCTTTTGTGTTTCTTCCATTTGCGAATAATCGCACCAACTGTTGTCACCTTCTCACCAAGCTGCTTGGCGATGGTCTTGTAGCCCATTCCAGCCTTGTGTAGGTCTACAATCTTGTCCCTGACATCCTTGGAGAGCTCTTTGGTCTTGGCCATGGTGGAGAGTTTGGAATCTGATTGATTGATTGCTTCTGTGGACTAGTGTCTTTTATACAGGTAACAAGCTGAGATTAGGAGCACTCCCTTTAAAAGTGTGCTCCTAATCTCAGCTCGTTACCTGTATAAAAGACACCTGGGAGCCAGAAATCTTTCTGATTGAGAGGGGGTCAAATACCTATTTCCCTCATTAAAATGCAAATCAATTTATAACATTTTTAACATGCATTTTTCTGGATTTTTTTGTTGTTATTCTGTCTCTCACTGTTCAAATAAACCTACCATTAAAATTATAGACTGATAATTTCTTTGTCAGTGGGCAAACGTACAAAATCAGCAGGGGATCAAATACTTTTTTCCCTCACTGTATCACATTTACTTAAGTATTCATATCAACTTTGAACTAAGAACAGATATAACCCTTGGTTGACTCCAGACTTCACTGCCCTTGACCAGCACAAAAACATACTGTGGCGTACTGGATTAGCATCGAATAGCCCCGTGATATGCTACTTTTCAGAGAAGTTAGGAACCAATATACACAGGCAGTTAGGAAAGCAAAGGCTAGCTTTTTCAAACAGAAATTTGGATCCTGTAGCAAAAACTCCAAAAAGTTCTGGGACACTAAAGTCCATGGAGAATAAGAACACCTCCTCCCAGCTGCCCACTGCACTGAGGCTGGGAAACACGGTCACCACCGATAAATTTACGATAATTGAGAATTTCAGTAAGCATTTTTCTACGGCTGGCCATGTTTTCCACCTGAATACCCCTACCCCAGTCAACAGCTCTGCACCCCCCACAGCAACTTGCCCAAGCCTCCCCCATTTCTCCTTCACCCGAATCCAGAAAGCTGATGTTCTGAAAGAGCTGCAAAATCTGGACCCCTACAAATCACCTGGGCTAGACAATCTGGACCCTCTCTTTCTAAAATTATCCGCCGAAAATGTTGCAACCCCTATTACTAGCCTGTTCAACCTCTCTTTTGTATCGTCTGAGATCCCTAAAGATTGGAAAGCTGCCGCGGTCATCCCCCTCTGAAAGGGGGAGACACTCCAGACCCAAACTGCTACAGAAATATATCTATCCTACCCTGCCTTTCTAAGGTCTTTGAATGCCAAGTTAATAAACAGATCACTGACCATTTCGAATCCCACTGCACACTCTCCGCTATGCAATCTGGTTTCCGAGCTGGTCATGGGCGCACCTCAGCCACGCTCAAGGTCCTAAACGATATCATAACCACCATCGATAAAAGACAGTACTGTGCAGCCGTCTTCATCGACCTGGCCAAGGCTTTCGACTCTGTCAATCACTGCATTCTTATTGGCAGACTCAACAGCCTTGGTTTCTGAAATGATTGCCTCGCCTGGTTCACCAACTACTTCGCTGATAGAGTTCAGTGTGTCAAATTGGAGGGCCTGTTGTCCGGACCTCTTGCAGGCTCTATGGTGGTGCCACAGGGTTCGGGCCGAGCTTCAATGCCATTACAACTCTCCTTCCGTGGCCTCCAACTGCTCTTAAATGCAAGTAAAACTAAATGCATGCTTTTCAACCAATCACTGCCCGCACCTGCCCGCCCGTCCAGCATCACTACTCTGGACGGTTCTGACTTAGAATATGTGGACAACTACAAATACCTAGGTGTCTGGCTAGACTGTAAACTCTCCTTCCAGACTCACATTAAGCATCTCCAATCCAAAATTAAATCTAGAATCAGCTTCCTATTTCGCAACAAAGCATCCTTCACTCAGGCTGCCAAACATACCCTCGTAAAACTGACCATCCTACCGATCCTCGACTTCGGCGATGTCATTTACAAAATAGCCTCCAACACTCTACTCAATAAATTGGATGCAGTCTATCACAGTGCCATCCGTTTTGTCACCAAAGCCCCATATATTACCCACCACTGCGACCTGTACGCTCTCGTTGGCTGGCCATCGCTTCATACTCGTCGCCAAACCCACTGGTGCCAGGTCATCTACAAGTCTCTGCTAGGTAAAGCCCCGCCTTATCTCAGCTCACTGGACACCATAGCAGCACCCACCCGTAGCACGCGCTCCAGCAGGTATATCTCACTGGTCACCCCCAAAGCCAATTCTTCCTTTGGCCGCCTTTCCTTCCAGTTCTCTGCTGCCAATGACTGGAACGAACTGCAAAAATCACTGAAGCTGGAGACCCATATCTCCCTCACTAGCTTTAAGCATCTGCTGTCAGAGCAGCTCACAGATCACTGCACATGTACATAGCCCATCTGTAAATAGCCCATCCAACTACCTCATCCCCATACTGTATTTATTTATTTTATCTTGCTCCTTTGCACCCCAGTATCTCTACTTGCACATTCATCTTCTGCACATCTACCATTCCAGTATCTAATTGCTATATTGTAATTACTTCGCCACCATGGTCTATTTATTGCCTTATCTCCCTTATCCTACCTCATTTGCACTCACTGTATATAGATTTGTATTTTTTCTACTGTATTATTGACTGTATGTTTGTTTATTCCATGTGTAACTCTGTGTTGTTGTATGTGTCGAACTGCTTTGCTTTATCTTGGCCAGGTCGCAGTTGTAAATGAGAACTTGTTCTCAACCCAAGGTGAAATAAAGGTGAAATATATATATATTTTTAAAGATCTCCCTCACTAACACTAAGCATCAGCTGTCAGAGCAGCTTACTGATCATTGCACCTGTACACAACCCATCTGTAAATTGCCCACCCAACTACATCATCCCCATATTGTTATTTATTTTTAGCTCCTTTGCACCAAAGTATCTCTACTTGCACATTCATCTTCTGCACGTCTATCACTCCAGTGTTTAATTGCTAAATTGCAATTATTTCGCCACTATGGCCTATTTATTGCCTTACCCCCCCAAATCTTACTACATTTGCACAGACTGTATATAGACTTTTCTATTGTGTTATTGACTGTACATTTGTTTATCCCATGTGTAACTGTGTTGTTTGTGTCTCACTGCTTTGCTTTATCTTGGCCAGGTCACAGCTGTAAATGAGAACTTGTTCTCAACTGGCCTACCTGGTTAAATAAAAATAAAAAAAATAAAAAATAAAAACATCTAATTTTATTTGTCACATGCGCCGAATACAACAGGTGTAGACTTTACAGTGAAATGCTTACTTACAAGACACTTCACTCAGTACTCTGTTGAAGCACCTTTGGCAGCGATTACAGCCTTGAGTCTTATTGGGTATGACGCTACAAGCTTGGCACACCTGTATTTGAGGAGTTTCTCCCATTCTTCTCTGCAGATCTTCTCAAGCTCTGTCAGGTTGGATGGGGAGCGTCGCTGCACAGCTATTTTCAGGTCTCTCCAGAGAAGCTTGATCGGGCTCAAGTATGGGCTCTGGCTGGGCCACTCAAGGACATTCAGAGACTTGTCCTGAAGCACCTCCTGAGTTGTCTTGGCTGTGTTCTTAGGGTCGTTGTCCTATTGGAAAGTGAACCTTCGCCCCAGTCTGAGGTGATGAGCGCTCTGGAACAGGTTTCATCAAGGAGCTCTCTGTACTTTGCTCCTTTCATCTTTCCCTCAATCCTTACTAGTGTCCCAGTACCTGCCGCTAAAAAACGTCCCCACATCATGATGCTGCCACCACCATGCTTCCCTTTAGGGATGGTGCCAGGTTTCCTCCAGACGTGACACTTGGCATTCAGGCCAAAGAGTTCAATCTTGGTTTTATCAGACCAGAGAATCATGTTTCTCATGGTCAGAGTCCTTTAGGTGCCTTTTGGCACCTTTAGGTGTCTTTACTGGAGAGTGGCTTCCGTCTTGCCACTCTACCATAAAGGCCTGATTGGTGGAGTGCTGCAGAGATGGTTGTCCTTCTGGAAGGAACTCTGGAGCTCTGTCAGAGTGACCATCGGGTTCTTGGTCACCTGCCTGACCAAAGCTCTTCTCCCACGATTGCTCAGTTTGGCCGGGTGGCCAGCTCTTGGAAGAGTCTTGGTAGTTCCAAACTTCTTCCATTTAAGAATGATGGAGGGCACTGTGTTCTGGGGGACCTTAAATGCTGCATACATTTTTTGGTACCCTTCCCCAGATCTGAGCCTCAACCCAATCCAGTCTCGGAGCTCTACGGACAATTCCTTCGATCTCATGGCTTGGTTTTTGCTCCGACATGCACTGTCAACTGTGGGACCTTATATAGACAGGTGTGCCTTTCCAAATCATGTCCAATCAATTGAATTTACCACAGGTGGACTCCAATCAAGTTGCAGAAACATCTCTAAGATGATCAATGGAAACAGGATGCACCTAAGTTCATAGCAAAGGGTCTGAATACTTATGTAAATAATGTATTTATGTTTTTATTTGTAATACATTTGCTAACATTTCTAAAAAACTTTTTCACGTCGTCATTATGGGGTAGTGTGTCTAGAATAATGAGCTAAAAAAAATATTTGATCCATTTTAGAACAAGGCTGTAACGTAACAAAATGTGGAAAAAGTCAAGGGGTCTGAATACTTTTCGAATGTACTGTATATATACAGTATATGGCTGTAAGAGTGAGTTACCTAGCATGCTTTAATTGTAATGGTCGCATAATTATATATCTTTTTTTTCAATTGAACCTTTATTTAACTTGGCAAGTCCATTAAGAACAAATTCTTATTTACAATGACGGCCTACACCGGCCAAACCCAGATGATGCTGGGCCAATTGTGCGCCGCCCTATGGGACTCCCAATCACGGCCGGATGTGATGCAGCCTGGATCCGAACCAGGGACTGCAGTGACGCCTCTTGCACTGCATTAGGCCCTGCTAATTCAGTTATTTCCATGCTAACAGACAAATCACGAATCTACTGTACAGCCATCAACATGCTGTTGTCCTGCACATCTGTACTTCCTTGTGTCTATCGTCAGTCAGTCAGAATAAACACCAATCAACTGAGATCGCTGGCTGGACAGGCCTTTCTTTAAAAACACAACGCAAGATTGTTACGAACTATGATCACATCTTTTACACTGGTGCCAAGACCAGTCTTCTTGTCTTCGCTGGACATCTGTTACACAAGCTCTTTGGTTATTGCTTTTATTGCTAGGTATTACTGCACTGTTGGAGCTAGAAACACAAGCATTTCGCTGCACCTGCAATAACATCTGCAAATCTGTGTACGCAACCAATAAACTTTGATTTGATGAACTAAAGTGTTACCAACTGATAAACAAACCTGAAAGTAACAAACTGTGCACTTAGTGCCTTTTTTAAACGAACGTTTGGGACAGAACCCTATGTATGTACAGTTTTATCCAAGCAAAACTTTGATGTGGAGTGGCCCCTCTCACTATTGAGACTGGTCGATCCACAAACACTCTCTTAGATAAACGTGTATGTACTTTTGGTAAAAACGATTTGTTCCACTGAAACAGAAGCTTGAGCCTTGCTTTACTGTGGGTTATACAATGACATTAGGGATGATTGTTAATTCATCAGCTGTCCAGACAAAACTATACATTTAACGGTCTTGCTGAAAATAATAAATGTGTAATTTTATCAGGTAACAATAATATATAAATATTCTCCAATGGAGATGTTCCTTTATATATGCCTAATTGTCCTTTTATTTACTGTACTTAGTTTTTGGTTCATGCATACATGTATATAGGTTATGTTATGCATTATAGATGACACTTGTACCATGTTTGACTATGATTGTTTTTAGTGTCTCAAAACTCAATTTGAGTGGTCCACAATGTATTTAAACTACCTACTGTAGTTTATTGTATCATTGGGGAGAGACACTTAAATACATTTTCCTAAACTCTAAACTAAATTAGTTTGGGTGGCCCCTCAACCAATCAGGTAGATTTAACCAAAAACACGTCGAAGTTAACTGCCACTGATGACGTCAAGACTTCGTCCTCAAGACTTTATGACAAATGTGTATTTCAAACAGTCAAATTTGTGATTTTTAAAAAGACATCAGTGGCCTCCAGAAAATGAATGGTGATTTCTTTGCTGACCCAAGTAGGTGAGCCGGTCCAGCAGTCCTCTATATTTGTAATGTGTTTATCAGACCCATTCAGTTCCTTAAGTTCTACAACTTGGCATAAAGAAGTGTCTAGGGCTATCAACTAAGTGTCGTTAACTATAATAGTCCATATTAGCATGTCTTTTGTGCCCTCACCGATGTCCTGCAATTCGAAACACAATTCATCGTAGGTGATGTTCTGGCTTTTAGAGCTGAGCCGCACACAGTAGGTCGTCCAGATAACTGCGTTGTTCTTATTGAAGAAACATTCATTCTTCACAGAGGAGGAGTAGTCAGGGCACTCCCTCCATTCTTTCGTCAAATCATTTCTGAGGGAGCGAGAGAGAGAGATAGGACTAACACATTCTAGAGGTCTTTGGACTCTCGAGTCCACATGAGTCATTGATAAAAAGATATTGATAAAAATATAATATAAAACTTAAATAATTTTTTACAATACTTCCAGGGTATATAAAGCACACACACTCTTTAGGCGTTTTTTCACTACTTTCCACACATACACAGTCACTCACCCAGTCACTCACTCACCCAGTCACTCACTCACTCACACTGCTCTCACACTGCTCTCACACTGCTCTCACACTGCTCTCTCTCTGTGCTCACTTCTTCCAGTAGAACATTTGCAGTGCTCCGGGTTCCGTGAGATTCTGGAAGCTTCCGGCGCTCCACCAACAGCTAAACGTCACCTGCTCCCTGGATTTACACCCAGTGAAATGAGGAGCACGGACGAAGGGATCTGAGAGAGAGAGAAAGAGATACACTTTAATTATCACAGGGAAGCAAACTTTAAGAAAATGACACAGACTACTGTACAAGAAAAGATACCGTACGTGAAGAATCATTAATCTGTTGTGTGGATCAAATCGTTCATTAGGATACATTTGCCTCTGGTTTCTGAGGTGTGGAAGTGGAACAAACTTTGATATAGGGTTAAACTATGTCCAAACCCTGGCTAGCTGTGCTCTGTGCATTTCAGTCAGGCAGAGCATTGCTACTGTAAAAAACACTAGCAGTATAGCCCTTTACACTCATACCCGAACAGTATATGGGTTAAAAATGGCTGATTTGGGCACGAATAAGCACCTACATTGGAATGTAGTGGCTGTACAGTGACATGCTATACATGATGTCAGAGCTCTGGCTCTGGGCTGTACGGGTTATGACTGACAGCCGTTCTGAGCTTGAGCACCACACGCGACAAGAAGTTGCCCCCCAACCCTCCTATATTTTGGAGTGATGTAAATTCTGTAAATTAAGATCATTCAATGTATTTTGAAAGATGAGCTGTTGAAGATTATAACAAACACCGCTTAGATGTCATACAAGCAAGCACCAACACCCGTGAGTCCAAACGTGCACTTTACATTTCCAAATCATAAAACTCAATTCATATAGAGTTACAGGATGACATGGCGTCATACCCTGGTTTGTTCTGAACACAATGAGATTGTTTATTTATTGTGAAGAAAATCCACTGCAGCACACGCACCTGAATGCACTCATGACTATGCGCAACCAAATGAAGATCCATTTCTCTGAATTGCCTCGTGAAAGCCTAACAAGCATGCCTACCTGACCCACACTGAGATTTATAAATGGACTGTTTTTGAATTGCGTAAATTACAACAGTAATTGTGTGATGGGGGGGGGGGGGATGAGGGATTGTGTTCCAAGCAAAACAACTACAAGTGTGCTTGCTCTAGTTCCTCAACGGCACAGCTAGGAGAGCTCAAAAAAAGTACCTTAGAGTTAAAGACTCTTCTTTGAGGCATAAAAGGGCATTGAAGTGGCTTAGGAACTGTGCACACTTTGGAGAGGAGTGTGTCCACTTGGAGACACCAGTTAGTCCTCTCAATATAACCCTTGTCATTTTTTGGTCTTATGTTACACCTACCCCACATTTTCTTAACATGTTACTGAAAGTATCCAGAGTATTTTCTGATTTCGTTATCATCAAATACGGTGAAAAGTACAGTAAATGGAAAATGCACATAAAATCAATAGTGTAACGTTTCGACTCAGTCTTGTGTCAGGTGAACTGTTGTGTTCTCAACTTAAGTCTAATCCTTTTCCCATTATCTCCAAACTGTTCCCTTTCAGTTGCTACCATGGTTATGCATATGCTTTTTCATATTTCTTCAGTAGGAAACGTTTCAATTGAGCCCTATCCGTATAAGCCAATTCCCACAATCGTAAAGGTTTAAGAAAATCTTCAAAGCTTGGTAGGGCACCTGAGCGTAACCTAAATAGTTTCTTACTATGTGGTTCCACTGCCACTTCTCTTCCATCCTTCTCCCCTCATTAGACCCATTTTCTCTTCCTCTACCCGCTCCACAGACCCACCGACCCATCTTCCCTCCGAGTCAGTTTGTCATCCATTTGTGAGGTTCTGGGTTTGGCGTAACCATAAATAAGTGTCTGAAGGTGCCATTGATTTCTGCTCACACACATACACACACACACACACACACACACACACACACAATTTTAGTTAGTGGAGCTGCTTTGCCTTTGATACTTGGTAATATCATCATCTTAACCACTATCATCACCAACATGGAACATATTCCTCAGTTTATTTGGTTGTTAAACATAGGTCTACGTGAATATAAGCCTATATCTCATATTTCAGTGCAATCCTCTCTCTCCCACTCTCTCCCTCACAACAAGGACGGTGTGTCTCTCCCTGCCCTCTGTTAATTCAACCCTCCCTAACTCCCACCCCTCGAATTCCAGCTGCCCCAATCAAAGAGTTGCTGCAGACCTTGAATGCTGTGATGCCAAAACATACAGCAAGGAGAATGGCCAACCCCTGCCTAGATATACTTACTGCTTTACTTTGAAAACATAGAAAAGGCCTGATTATTTTGAATGGTGCTTAAAGATACTAGGAGTTAAAGTGTAAAAAAAAATGGTGAACTCCTGCCTAGACCCCTGCCAACTAAAAAAAGATCGATGGGAGAAGTGCATTTAAAGACAACACATAGCAAAAACTCAACAGAATAATGATTAGCCTTCCCCTGCCCTGCCTTGGAAATCACTGCAAAGCTAAAGAATTAAGCTAAGCATGAATGGAAATAGTGCATTAAAGAACACTGTATAATTGATAACTCTCAACATTTTTTTTTTTTTACAGGTAGCACTTTGTAAAATCACCACTTTGTCTATAGATTAGTTAAAAGTATTTAGCATACTTAATAAAAAAATAGAACAGAAGACGAAAGACATCTCTGAGCCATACAATAATTTCCCATCAAAAGGAGGTGTACTCCACTGTACCGAGCTTGTGTACTAGGTAGTGATTGGGAGGATCGATACAGTTACATATCAGGATATTATTTTTGACAATATATTGTATAGTTTTGACAATATCGCAATATTATTTTTGCGCCAGATGGCTGCACCAATACTCCAGTATATTTCCTTCATAGCTTGTTCTCCATCTTCTTTTTAAATAGGGAGACAGTTTTCACCACATTTACTTCCATGACTGATCGAAACCAATTTTCTCTCTCTTGTCCCTTTGCAGCAGACATATGGTGAGCAATATGTTTGGACCATGGAATCGCAATAAAATCACAGTACTGAATCGCAATACATATCGTATCGTGATAATATTGTATCGTGAGGTCCCTGGCAATTCCCAGCCCTAGTACTAGGCTAAGTGTGATGAATTAGTACTGAAGTTGTAAATATCTTTGACGTCATTGTAAGTGGTTTTGGATCAAAGTGTCGGCCAAATTACCTTAATGTGGAGGAGGTCAAGGTTAACTGGGAGTTCTCTACTATTCTATCACCAACTGGACACATCTGCCCGGCCTCCAAGCCAAAAGTCTGTCGGAGGTGAAAGGTTATGAACAACACCTGATAAACAGTCTCCTGCTCATCTGCTGAGAGGACTTTTCAAACCTTTGGTCTGTGAGTTTTTGACAGAGGCCTAACTGATCGATTTTAAAAGGGAAAATCTAAAAATGTCCGGTGGCCTTTGTCAGTGGCCTTTTGTGACTCAGGGCCCTTTTTATTAAGCCTGTTTGGGGATGTATGTCAGAGGAGAGGCTTTTCATAACTGATCATTGACAGAAGGTCATCTGTCAGAGAAGGGCATCTGGGTATGACAAACGGAGAAGAACGTGAAGGGCTGGATGGAGAACATTATTTTTTTCTGATGAGAACGCCCCTTTTTTGTCTTCTTTCAGCAGGAGAACGGCATGACTCTTATATAACCAGCATGCTCCTAAAGCAATGGAAACGCAAACATGTTGTGCATGCCTGTGTATGCTACAGACTGCGTGCATTTGTGCCCCCCACTCCTCTCTCTCTCTATCAGGCTGAAAAACAGTGTTAACATGCCGGTCTTCCTCCCCGTACCAGTCCACACAGTGTAGCTAGGAAACAGAGCCCGATTCACTGACAAGACGACAGTCATTAGGCTTAAAACAAACCCTCTACAGTCAAAATAAAACCCTTTCTGTGAGCACCAAAGCGGTGTGAAAAGAGCAAAGGCGCGTTAGGGATATATCAGCGGGTATATTGCAAAACGGTTAGCTAATTGCCCTGAAGAGCCTGGGGGATATGGGGCTAATGCTGAGAATCACCACCTTTCCAGCTCATTTGGTAATGTGAGAGAGTTAGCCAACACTGGGCTAACAACACACAGAGTGATTTCTTCAGAGAGATGGAGACAGGCGGGGGCTTGTGTGTGTGTGTGTGTGTGTGTGTGTGTGTGTGTGTGTGTGTGTGTGTGTGTGAGCGAGCAAGCGAGCGAGCATATCAATAACAAAACATTCTTTCAACTTTCAGAATCTTTAGCAACTCGTGTGTCATCAAATGTCAAAGTCATAATCATCACATTGACATTACTCCCAGATAATTAGCTAGTGGTTTCATTTTCACTAGTTCCCAAATCAGGCATGGTAAGATTTACATCCACCATGATGTGGCATTGCAGGCACATCCTCCTAATGCTATAAAAGGCCATTACCAAGGAGAAGCAGCAAGAGATTAGAACATTATCTAGCTCACTATAAAGCAATGACCTTTTGATCCGTCTCAGCTACCGTTTGTTAACTGGGCAAAGAACACAGCTACAATTTTCATTCTGCATCCTGTTGCTTTCTTGCAGATAAGCCAATTAGGCACAGTGTGCATGTGTGTGTGTGTGTGTCTGCAAGCATTTCTATTTGCATACAAAGGATGTTTACAATAATGAAAAACCTTCTACTGTCATTCAATTCACAGGTTCATCAGAACCCCATGTTAGTGTTTACATTTTCTGCTGTTGTTTTTCAAAGGACATTCAGTCTGTTCTTTTGCCTTAAATGTTTAGCTAGTAAGTGCCCTATATCCATTCTAATAAGCCCACTGTAATATCCCTCTGCTGTATTGGACATTCTGTCCATTTAAACACGTCCATTCACAAACCTTGTTGCTCTTCCCACTTTAGTGTCTAAATCAGTGCGATATAATGTGATTTCCGTGCAAATTGAGTTACATCCTGCTGTGTCATCACGCACGCATACACACACATTTGAAATACTTTATTTGAATCCACAAATCACATTACACCCATATGGGAAAAAAACGAATAAAAATATATTTTTTAGATACAGTTTTTAGGATACATGTGAAATATAAAAAAATTGTCAAAAAAAATGTACACTGAGTATACAAAGCCTGAAGAACACCTGCTCTTGCCATGACACGGACTGACCAGGTGAATCCAGGTGAAAGCTATGATCCCTTATTGATGTCACTTGTTAAATCCACTTCAATTAGTGAAGATGAAGGGGAGGAAACAGCTTAAAGAAGGATTTTTAGACCTTGAGACAAGTGAGATATGGTGGTGTGCCTTTCCAAATCATGCCCAATCAATTGAATTCACCACAGGTGGACTCCAACGAAGTTGTAGAAACATCTCAAGGTTGATCAATGAAAACAGGATGCACATGAGCTCAATTTCGAGTCTCATAGCAAAGGGTCTGAATACTTACGTAAATAAGGTTTCTGTTTTTATTTTTAATACATTTGCAAAAATGTCTAAAAACCTGTTTTTGCTTTGTCATTATGGGGTATAGTGTGTCTCTGAATGTCCTTGAGTGGCCCAGCAAGAGCTCTGACTTGAACCCGATCTAACATCTCTGGAGAGACCTGAAAATAGCTGTGCAGCGATGTTCCCCATCCAACCTGACAGAGCTTGAGAGGATCTGCTAAGAAGAATGGGACAAACTCCCCAAACACAGGTGTGCCAAGCTTGTAGTGTTATACTCAAGAAGACTCGAGGCTGTAATCACTGCCACATGTGCTTCAATAAAGTACTAAGTACAGGGTCTGAATACTTACGTAAATGTGATATAAATTTGTTCTTACTTAATTTGTACTGTACAGGCTCACATACATCAGCAAAATATTTTTTCCGATACAAATCTTGAGTATCAAATAAAAACGTATATATCAAGTATTCATGTGAATGAATAAGGCTTTTCACCCTTTCAATAAAGATGAGAAAGATATCTTCCATTACGTCCTTACTAACGTGGAAGTCAGACTTTCTGAGGTTGACATCTAATGAGACAATGAAAAGTGACCATGAGAAGGCATAAATCCGCCTACACAATCCTGGGTATAACACCGCTAACCATCAATTGTAGAGCCGTATAATACCACAAGACCTAGATCAACACTTTGACATGTCGTTCAAATTTATTATGAAGTTATGAGTAATTGTAAAAAATGTTTTTTTTTCAATATTCATGTTCACGTCATCGTTCACTGTGGTGTTGTCTGTCTCTGACAGAGGGGGCCAAACAATACAGCAATTGATTCAGGACGACCTGGAGCTTCGTTTGGTATAAGCGGTGTTGAAATCAGTCAAATGCGTGCATATTTATTGAAATTAAAATGTTTGCGTTACAAGAGAACTGGGGACCTAGACCAACCCTTTGATATATTGTGGATCATTGTACGACCTATCGTTTTGTTTAAACCGATAAAAACGTTATTTATGAATTTTTTTAAACAGCCTAGTACCGATTCTCTGGTACTTTTGTATACTTTTTAGCCAGTAGTTCTGAAAGTTGCAGTCATGAGCCAAAAGGTCCCTGAAAATTGCATACTACATCACATACAGTATCAGTCAAAAGTTTGGACACACATACTCATTCAAGGGTTCTTCTTTATTTTTACTATTTTCTACATTGTAGAATAATAGTGAAGATATCAAAACTAATAAATAACACATATGGAATCATGTAGTAAAAAAAGTCTGTACAATGTTATGTCCTCAATGTGAGCAGTTTATTTTTGGATGCAATTTTCAGTCATGCACAGAAGTATCAACAACATAACACAATTCCCATCCAAATTGGAAAATGTAGGCTACAGTACATTAGTCCTAGCGCTGACTGAGGAAAGATTGAGCTAACACAAGCAGTCATATTAGGTAAAGTCTCAGCTGATAGAAACCATAATATGAATTAGCTAATATGAATTACTATTTACAGTTCATCACATATCAAAATAATTGAGTAAAACACTTTCTAAAAGTCTAAAGTAATCCCACGGTGGGTAGTTTGTGCGCACCGCCATGTTGGTTTTTCTGCATCAACCAAAGATAAGAAGAGGTGACAAGCTGAGTTGGGTCTGAGTATGCATTTTGAAGGCGAAGGGGGTGTTTCGTCTACCATGATTCACTTCCCATCATTCACTTCTGGAAGTTTAAAGAGGAGAACCATCCCTTCACCTTGTTTTGCTATTACATCTTTGGTCTGACAGACACCCAGAATGCAATGAATGACATCAACAAACATGGCTCCACACATAGCTGGCAAATATCTTAGCAATAGCTGATCATAATCAGTACAACCCTCAAAAAAGTATTTTACACACATCTTATGTGTCCATTACAATCTATGCATAAATTGGAATGCATGATGTCACCAGTACTTGAAAACATGTAAATAAAGAAATTATTACCCCACAAACCATTTCCTGATACTGATTTATTGATACAAGTGGCCCATGTCGGTGTTATGATACTGATGATTTGTCGCCACAAACGGTTTGTTTACATTTTTACCGTTGTGGCTAGATGGAGTAGCTAGGCCTACAACAGTTCTGTCTCGTGGTCGCGTCAAGGGCAACAGTTGTTGACAACTGTAGCATTTTAGCTAAGCCTAACCCTTTTCCTAAACTTAAGATAATGAGGTTAACGTCCTACATTAATTCACCTAACCTGCTGCGTTAATTGTCCTAACCTGCCATGTTAATTATCCTAACCTGCTATGTAAACAAGCCATCTGGGAAACAAATCATCATTATCACCACACCGGCAGCCAATCACGTCACCCCTGACACTCACTTGGAGCCATTGTGTTGTTGTTTATGTAGCTCGTGGGGTAAGCTGTAGCATTATAAATATCTTTCAAAAGGAGACAAACTCACAAATGTGGAAATTCAGGAGATTTTTGTCAATTCTGACAATGATTCTGAGTATGACAGTAGAGGAATCAGATTCTGACAGTGACAGTGAGCAGCTGCTCTCCAACCTTGTGGCCTTCAAGAACGCTGAATCTGAGGACCCCTTGCCCACCGACAAAGTCCCAGGTCCCTCTGAAGATGGTGGTGGTGATGGAGGCAGACCAACAGTGGGTGAAGTACGGCAGGTCTGCGGTAGCTGGAACGCTGCCAGCCATTTCACCCATCCTGGACCTGCTGTTGGCTTTGATGAGTCCCAGCTAAGAATGCAAAGACACTTGCCATCTCCCTCTGAGGCAGAGTGCGTCAAGTTGTTTCTGACAGAGATATAGTGGAGGAGAACAAATCGCTATGCCTTGGAGCTACAGGAGAAGAGATAGCCACAGGGAAGGTGGATCACCTGATGGGAGAGTGAAAGACCAAACCAGACTGAGTGCATGACTATAATTGCAAAATGGGGGCAGTGGATAAGGCGGACATGATGAACAGCTTTGTGGCATGCTCTCGGAAAACCACCAAGTGGCATAAGAAGATATTTTTCTGTCTGATCAACACTGCTGTTCTCAATGGCCACATAACACTGCTTTAAAAATCATAATTGTGAATAATATAACCGTAAGAAACAGTAACTGAACAGCTCCACAAGGGGGCAGGGCAGGACAGAACAGAGTTACGCTAAACAGGCCAAATGAATACATTGGCAACGATAAGGCCAGGGCAGCTTCAAAGGAAACAACACAAGCTAATACTTCTCTAATGCAATTAGCATTGTTTTACAGAGCTAATAGCTAGCTACATAAGCACAATTAAGTATAACACCATAAAGGTTCTGAAATTAGTACCTCGCATGTCCGCGGTTATAAAGGAATACACACAGAATACATTATTCTCCATACATACTGAGTGTACAAAACATTAGGAATGCTCTTTCCATGACATAGAACTAGCGGGCCGCGGGTGGTTTAATTTGGCCAACCAAGTTTTTTGAAGAAAAAAAATGTAAACATTTTATTTATTTATAATTTTCATTGTTGAAAATAAGAGACAGTAAAACCACCAGAAAATCAGCTCCAAGTGATTTTGTGAATCTGCTCCCAAATATTCCCACCCATAATAAAGAGACACGTGATCGAATACAAACGCAAGCAAGGTTTGAAATTATAATGTTTTAGTCAAATATGTGACACAATTCCGGAAACTAGGTGTATGTCGCAAGTCACAACTTCATAGGAGAGCCGTTTGAACGTACATTTTTTGTTGTTTTTTTAATCAAAATGTTTTTGGGGGCAGAAATGCCTTCTCGAACATGTGAACTTTCATGTGCCTTAATAACAAACTTGTATGCCATCTGTAAAAACGAATACAATTGTTAAATTATGAGCCTTGTTGGTCAAGCCACATAAAAAGACAGCAACCACTAGCCATGATTGGCTGAGATAATAGGTGGGCTGGACATGCAGAGAGAGGAGTTCGGATTGGTCTGCCATATTGAAGCCGTCTGTCTATTTGAGCTCGTCAGTCTGTGTTGGTAATCCTGTCGAAAGCAGCTTTTTCAAAAATGTATTGTGTAGTGGAGCTGCATACGTGTTGCTCTCCACTTTCTGGAGGATCAAGTTTTGAAATCAGTGGAATTAGGGTATGATAGCTAAAGAGATGAAGTAAACACCTGTCTCCAGATTACATCTTCAAACTAAGGGCAACCGTGGTATGGCATTCCTGACAGGGAGATGCATCCATGATGCATGTAGGTTAAGATAGCTAGCTACATTTTCAGATATTACACGTTTCTAATTTTGACAGGAAGTGGTTTCATTTCAAGCTAAAGTGTACTACAGTGGTTCGTCCTTTAAAAGTTGCAGCGTACTGCAGCACAGCTTGCATGGTGACGCAGAATTCTATGGCACGTTATTTAAGTGTCAGCCACTGTTACCATTAATGCTAGTTAGTGCTAGTTTGACCACCAGAGGGCATCTTTGAGAAGCATTTGATAGCCTTCAATAGTGGCTGTACTAGAGAATTTAAAACCTTTTTTGGAAGAACATTAGTATATGGGACTGATTTTAAGAAATTTTGCATGATTCATTTGATTAATATTATGGTGTTTCTATTCCAAGAAAAATGAAAAACCCTCAGGGTTTCCGTTAGGATGGAACAGAAAATATGGAGCTGTACAACGTGACGGTAGGGAGTAGGCTACAGTACTAAGAGCATAACATTTCCACACCCTAATTGTAGTCTAACCTATACCCAAACGGAGATTCAGTGAAAATAAAAATTGAATTGATTTATCAAGACCAGTCCCCATGCTTGTCTCAGAGTATTGTGAAACGCTGCTATAATAGTTGACCACAGGGGTAGGCTATTGCTTCAAATCCTATTGATTCTAACTTCAATATGCTCTTTAAATAAATAAGACCTACACCACTTTTAACAGCACATTACTCAATACTAGTGAGACTCATATCGCCAATAATTACATATGGGTCTGCCATAGTAAACATGCCAATGCCGCCTGTCTCTAAACCAATGCATCAGCTGTCACCCGTATTTCCAGCGAGACTACTCAAGCCATCGACTCACTGATGAGTGAAGCTGAGCGATCGGCAAAGGCCATCTGTAATCTGCTGGCTTCACGGCACATCAACATCGCTCTAATCACAGTCAGAAGACAGTTGAAGAAACTTGCATGGACTTATGGAAAGGCACGGTAAGACATGCTATATATACAGTTGAAGTCGGAAGTTTACATACACCTTATAGGCTGACCACACCGTTCGCGTGGTGTGCGCGAGCGTTGCAAAAGAAATTTAGAAATCTATGTTATTCAATTATTGCACCCACACTGCTCACGCGCGTCAACAAGCGTCTGCGATGCCAAGGGCTAAAATAGAACTCCTTTCTATTTCTGACGCAGATCGCGCTGCAAGTCCTGCCTCTCCCATCTCCTCATTGGTTTATAGAAGCAGGTACCCACGTGCCATCTCCTCATTGGTTATACCCACGTGGGTGATTGAAAGACGAACTGTGTTGTCAGTCGTGTAGTAATACTATGAAAGTTTAGATGCCAATCACCATATAAGTTCAAAGATGAAGGTTGACCGTTTTATGTGTGGATTAATTGTCGGAGTGGAGGACCTTGTGCATTTCAGGTAAAATAACTCAATGTTTATATCCCAGGACAAATTAGCTAGCAACAGCAAGCTAGCTAAATAGGACAAATTAGCTAGCAAGTGCAAGCTAACTAGCTAAATTGCCATAAATGTTTAATGATTTTCAACCTGTTCCCAAATGAATGTAATTGGTTCAGAGTTTCTTTTGATATTTTAACCTGCGTGTCGTGATCGCGTGTCACGTCCTGACTAGCAGAGGGAGTAGTAGTTTAGTATTTTTGGTCAGGATGTGGCAGAAGTACTGTGTTGTATGTGTTTTTCTGGTATTTCTGTTTCTATGTTGGTCTGTGTGGCTCCCGATCAGGGACAGCTGGTTATCGTTGTTCCTGATTGGGAGTCATATATTAGGAGTGTGTTTGTCACCTGGTTTTTGTGGGTTGTTTTATTTCGCACTGCTACGTATAGTTATAGCCTGTGAAACTGTCTCCTGTCGTTCTAGTTTATTGTTTTTCCGTGTGCATCAAACTTAATAAAATGATGTGGAACACGCAACCCGCTGCGTATTGGTCTGACAGTGATTTCTCCTTATCGTCAGACGACGATGTTTGTGACATCGCGTTTGGTGTAGCGGGACAAAATAAATGTATGCATGATGGTGCATGCGCACAGCCGGTTTGGGTTCCGTGTTAGACAAATACATTTAAACTCAGTTTTTCACAATCCCTGACATTTAATCCTAGTACAAATGATCTGTTTTAGGTCAGTTAGGATCACCACTTTATTTTAAGAATATGAAATGTCAGAATAATAGTAGAGAGAATAATCCATTTCAGCTTTTATTTCTTTCATCACATTCCCAGTGGGTCAGAAGCTTACATACACTCAATTAGTATTTGGTAGCATTGCCTTTAAATTGTAACTTTTGGGTAGCCTTCCACAAGCTACCTACAACAAGTTGGGTTAATGTTGGCCCATTCCTCCTGACAGAGCTGGTGTAACTGAGTCACATAAGTAGGCCTCCTTGCACGCTTTTTCAGTTCTGCCCACAAGTTATGGGATTGAGGTCAGGGCTTTGTTGTCCTTAAGCAATTTTTCCACAACTTTGGAAGTATGCTTGGGGTCATTGTCCATTTGGGAGACCCATTTGCGACCAAGCTAATTTTCTGGAATTTTCCAAGCTGTTTAAAGGCACAGTCAACTTAGTGTATGTAAACTTCTGACACACTGGAATTGTGATACAGTGTATTATAAGTGTAAT